>NW_006800235.1:714863-743558 GCF_000485575.1 Poecilia formosa
TTTTATGATCGGTCACAATTGTGACCGGTGGGATAATATGGTGTTCATATGAGCTGAAAGTACTTTTTCCAAATAGACATGATCATAATATGTGAACATTGTTTCTTTATTGGAATATATCTGTATATTCTAAACCAAGGTAAATTTGAGTGCTTGAGTGTTTTTGCATAATTATATTTGAACTCTAGTCAGTTGTAGTGTCATCACAGTAACATAGATCATAAAGATAACATCTACAGTAGAGAATTTCACTTATATTTCTGAAAATCATGAGCATTTGTCACACTGTCATACAGTAAGACTCAACAGACTTAGTCCTGGAGTCTCCAATTCCAGGATTTGAGGGCCAGTGTCATGCATCTTTTCCATCCACCTCTGCTTAAACACACCTGAATCAGGTGATTAGCAGGACTGCATACTAAGGAGGTGATCCATTTAATTTAGGTGTGTTGGACCAGGGAGACACCTGAAAGTTGCATGATACCGGACCCCAAGGCCTGGAATCAATGGCCAGTTGTATGGCTCCTTCTCACCATTTGGTGACTTTGGTATTCTTCAATTTTGGGTTATTTCATCCCCTCCTTACTTTCCATGTTCCTTCTTGATGCACTCAATGTACAATAAAGCCTTGAATTTCTCCAAGGCATGGGTGGCGCAAAAGCAACATCTCTGGAAACGATTCTTGCACTGACTGACCAGTAAGTGTCTTGGTCACATCTTGTCACAACTTGAAGAGAAGTGTCCATTTGAGATCTATTTCCATGACCTACTGGCCTTGTACCAAACCTTTGCATAAAATAAGCCACAACCCATGATGAGCAAATCGGTCGTTCCTCCTACGACACATTTGTAAAATAATATCTGAAAGGTAAATGGCCTGTACTTGTATAGTTCTTTGTCAAGTCCAAATGACTAGAAAATGCTTTTCACCACATTTAGTCATTCCCCCTTTCACACACACATTCACACTCTGATAGCAGTAAGCTACTAGATTGTAGCTACAGCTTCCCTGGCACAGTTTGACAGAAGTAAGGCAGTCATTCACTGGCAACACCAGGTCCTCTGACTACCACCGGCTGGTATGGCGGGTGAATTGTCCTCTTGATAAAGGTCACAACGACTGACACAGACAAAGTGGGGGTTCCAGCATGCAACCCACCAGGTACAAGATAAACTCCAACCTCCTAGGCTACCATCACCCTATTTACAAGTGTGCTTTTGAGATGGGCCACCACCACTTCTTGAACCTGAACATGACACTGTACCTTGAGGGATTTAGGTCTACACCTCTCATGTGCCCATTGATCTATTGACATCAGTCTCTGTATAGTTCTTTCTCATCTTTGTTTCTACTGTGAAAATATTATTGTTTTTCTAGTGGACCAGCAGTTTATCATCTTGTGTCGGAACCTCATTTGGATCCTCTTTATTTTTAAAGGGTACATCAGAGAGATAGTTGTCCCTTCATCATAAACCTACAGGTGGTAACAGAGTGCCACATGACTGTTGAAGGGGGAGATTGTCCTCTTTTCCCATGAACTGATCATGTGCATTCAAAATCAGGCATGGAAAATGGCCCATCTTCCCCATAATGGTCCATGTGTGAGCCACCACTATCAAAATCAGTAATGATTCCATTTTTCTCACAACTACATTGTTATAGACTTTGTCTGGCCATCACTAAGTCCAACAGATCAAGAACCACACTAAAAATTAATATTAAAAAGGAAGAAGTTTGGAATTGGAAGAATATGGTATGTATTTAAATAACCACACCTAGGTAAAACGTATTATCCCACCGGTCACTATTGTGAACGTCAACATGTTTACACATCCTGCTCACACACCAAACTAATTATTGTAAATGCAAAGGTTCATATCATAACTAGACACTTTAAAGATGATGTGCACCAAAAATCTTTGTTGTATGTTTATTTAAACATACATTGCCAGCCTCTTCTTTGGGAGGTTTGTGGCAGTCTTCCTCTCGCCAAGGTGCAACCAAAATATAATCAGCTCTAGTCATGTGACAATTTACTCTAAACATGTGATACTGCATAAGTATTATCCAAACACTCTAAACTTTCAATGTTTGCTGAACATTAACTGAGAATTTAATCAGGAAGGTTTTTGGAGTCCTTGAAAGTGAAAAAAATTTCTTGGTCACTATTGTGACCAGTGGGGTTAAATGGGTTAACTTTAATCAGTGAAACCCATTTGCTCAGGAATAAATTATTTTAGTGAACCAAAAATATATACAGCTATTCCCAGACTTAATATCTGTGTTTCACCTCCACTCATAGTGGAAAACTAGCGGGAGTTTTTAAAACGATTTGCCGGGAGACATGGGTTCTCTCTCGGTGAACCGAACCTGGAGCGCCCGGCCAGCTGACAGCTGGCGAGGGGAGCTGGCTGTTAAAGCAGCGGGAGCAGATCTCCGAAAACGGTGGAGCAATATTGTAATTAAGTGATTTACTGTTGAACTGAGCAGATATTTCAGATCTATACATCTACATTCTCGCCTAAAAACTTTGTAAAAAATCATTTTGTGTAATTTTAAGTGTAACACAGTACAAATAATTTTGCCGCCATTGCTGCTTTTCTGAACACCCGTTTTAAAGGATCCAGACTCTAAATTTGGACACAGCTGTTTTTGTTCGACTTCCTCTAGTGGTCTGGAGCACTTCCATTTTCAGCGCTTTTTGTTTGCATCTTTTCTTTTGTTTGCTGCATTTCATTTGTTTGCGTCTCTTTTTTTGTTTGCATGTTTTCTCTGTTGCTGCACATTTGCACCTGTCGGCCACCGTAGTCTCCTCCCGCTCAGTAGTTCTTCAGAGAAAGGCAGACTAGAGGCCTGTCAGTGTCTGTTGCATTTCATTACCTCTCTGCTTAAACCGCTACTCTGTGCTGAAGAGGAAAGGATGCAAAGTTCAACGTTTTCCGTCATCTGACAAGTAGCAAGTCTACTCCACTTTATTCATCAAAAACTTTTTTTTTTAAATTCACCAAAAACTGATCTGTAATCTCGAACATTTGCTACGTTGAGCTCCAGTTAGCCGCCTTACCTCACTGTGCGAGAGGCAATTGCATCATGCATTACAGGCACAAGGTCAAAGGTAACAAGGTGACCGGCTTATTATGTTGTACAAAAAAATAATAATAATAATAATAATAATTTTAGTACATGTTTTTATGTGTCAGAAGAGGGCTTAGAAAATAATAATACCAAAAAATTTTTTTAAAAATTTGACCAAAAGGGCACTTGGGGGCAAGGAGCAAAAGGGGCAGGTGCTCAAGCACCCCCAGCCCCCCCTTACCCCCCTACACGTGCCTGAAGATGGTCATGTTCAGAAACGTCTTCAGAACGGAGGGAGCTAACCGCTAGTCAGATACTATCTGTAGCTAGCCATCTTTAGCAAACAACTCGAGCTGAAATGTTCATATCAGTGAGATAAAACATATCTTAAGGGATGTTAGCAGCGTAGAATTTCACAACAGATGGCTAAGCCTGAGACTGTTGTTCAGCTGAAAACGTTTGCGTTCCTGTGTGGATTTCCATTGGTTGAGGCTGCTGGTTCCATCAATCTGCCAGATCTGCAGAGATTTGTCAGTCTGCTCCCACTGGAATGGACTAAACTTTTAGGTTTTCCTGTCAGGCTGTCAGCTGTTCAGAAACTTTGAAGATAATATTTTTCTGTGTTTTCCAAGTCTGATAGCAATTTGAAAATTACTCTATTCAGTTAAAAAATACTTTATCTTAAAGGGAAAGTAAATGATGCCATAATTCATTATTGTGGATGGTGATGCTAAGGACAGGAAGGATCTCCAGTAGCTAAAAGCTTAAATGGTTTACATTGGGATAATTCATTTGGTCACCAATGGAAATGGCAGAAATGAAGAAATACTCTGTTGTTAGTTACATTTAGTAGTCTGGTAGCTTTTGCAAAGCTTTTTGAGTGGGTTATAAGATTTTGAAGATCCAACTTGTTACAGGAAAATAGAAAATCTGAAATCAACAAAGAGACACTCTGAAAGTACATTTAATCCACAAGAGCAGCTGAGGGTTTTTTTTATTAGGTATAAGAATAACCAGAGATGGTAATTACATTTCTGGTTTGCAAGAGAGGTAAAAATTTATAGCTCATCAAGAGGAATATTGGCAGTAAAGTTTGTCTTTGCCTGATTACTCAGTCAGGGTCAGAGAATCAGTCAATAAAACATGAAATGTATCTGAACCTTTCTACCACGGCTCAGTCACAATTAAGCCAAGAAAGGGGGAACTTCTTTCCTGTTTTCATTTGTTTTTTATGATTATCTCTTATGTTACTGGTTTTAGTACCTTATGAAGACAACAGTGTGCTTGTTTAGGTTCTCAACCACAACTATTATTGTTTTTTGCTACAGGAAATATTCACAGATTTTATCTGTCTTTTCGGTGTGGAAAAAGTGTGTTTTCCTTCTTTCAGCTAACTGATTAGCTTAGTGGGCGGTAACAGGGAAGAGACAGGGAAAAGTCCGGAAATGTCTTTCAAATCTTTTTGAAAGGATTTTAAATAGTCTGGAATTAAATGAAATATTTCAGAAGTAGGATCCTGACCATTCAAACCATGGAGGTTAAAGGAACCAAACATCAGAATAT
This sequence comes from Poecilia formosa, assembly GCF_000485575.1. NCBI lineage: Eukaryota > Metazoa > Chordata > Actinopteri > Cyprinodontiformes > Poeciliidae > Poecilia > Poecilia formosa. The sequence continues at coordinate 719,503 of NW_006800235.1, forward strand.
GTTTAAAGTCGTACAATAAAGAATTAGCTAAAATGTATGCCTTGAGTACAAGAGGGCCACATAAAAACTTACAGCACTTATGACTGATAGAACAAAGATATGAAGTTCTGGTAAAATTTTTAAGATTAAATGAAAAAAATAATACAGATGAATACCACAACTAGAAAATAACAAATTCTAGAAGAACTTTTCTAAATCAATTTCTTCTATTTAAAACTTAGGAATCTTATACTTACAGAAGGCAATATATTTGCATTTAGGAACAGGGTATGCAGTAGTGCCTCCAGTGACAATGTCGACTGTTATTGTAGTTCAGTTGGTCTCCATATGCCTCAACGGCCCAACTAGATAGAAAATTACACTTAAAACAAAGTTTGTGTACAAACAAGAAGCTTCACGTTAACATAAAGTGTGTATCTGTTCTCATAAATTTATGTTTAAAATATGTTTGTTCTTCATTCAATGAAGTTACTCACAGCGAGAAGAGTAGCCATACATTTTATAAAGTAAGAGTAGCAATAGTTCATAAAAATCTGTGGCATTTTGGGAAAATTGTTGCCAACAATTTTACAGAGGAGCGATGGATTCAACAAACTGGCCTTTTGATGAACTGAGATCCTGTGAGCTGTTGGAGCCAGCAGCACATTATATAAGGAGCAAATAAACATGTTACTAATTTATACAAACTGCCATTAAAAAGTGATTAAATTGCAGTTTCACAAAACACCAATTTTAATACGTCTGAAAAACCCCTCAAATATTTAATCAAAAACCATGTTTTTTCAAAATTGACATCTTTAAATTAGGCAGTTTTTGTAAGTCAAATTTTATGGTTAATGGAAATGCAGATTATGTCGTTCCACACCTCGCCGTCCCGAATTGCCCATTTTGTCACTTGTGAAAACTCACAGCTTCTGAGGATTTTACTGTCTCCACTGGTGGCTTTATAAGTAGTCAGATGCATTTCGGAAACAGATAATTTTTGTGTTTATGATGAGATTTTTTTGTGAAGGATGCCGATGACCGGCCAATGCCTATACCACACTGCCCACATCTCTGATTGTCAAGGTAGTTGGAAAAAAAAGCACCACTGAAGACAAATCCTTTATTCACCAACATGCCAAAATCCTGAGAATTATAATCTTCCACAAAAACAAATGTTCAATACATATGAAGGGACATTAATGACAAAGCTGTAAACAGGAAAGGAAGAAAACTGTCAACCTTACAAATATAAACTTTTTAATCATTAGACAAAATCCCTCAGGTCAAACATAATGTAGGGTGAGAAGCTAAGACAGGACCAAACAAATAGTAATATTCTTTTGGATCATCTGATATTGATATTTTTATCAGGCAGTCAGGTTGCCTTCTCAGAGATGAAATGCATCTTTACACACAGTTTCTTGCTGTGTTCAGGGCGGGTTGAACAAACAGAGGCAGAGAAAATCAGAACCTCAGGGAGAGGTTTTCTCTCCCAGATTAGGAAGCATCCCTCTTCCAACATAGACATTTCAGCAATAGGTGCCCTGCAGACAAAAAGCAATTGAGATACAATATGGAAAAAGGAAGTTCGAAACATCAGGGCAAAACACGCATCAAATAAAGCATTCAGCACTATGTGCTAGTATTTCCCCAAGGAAAGTGAATAACGGTGTACAGGAAAAATGCAGCTGAATCAAACAAAACCTGTTACATCAAATTGTTTTATCAATTTAGAAAACTTTTCAAACCTTCCTTATTTAAAAAACAGTACCACCTCCATTATGTTTTCCCTAAAGCTTTCTTTTTCAGAAAATATCAACAACTAAATCTAACGTTATGGAAGGTTCTACGTTTTTCACACCGATGCATCTCATCAGCTGCAGAAAATAATACGATTAAACAGTTTGAAGCCAGGAGCAAAGTCTTCAACAGAACCCACCTGTAAAATGATAATTCATATGTGACTATTTCCAACCTGAAGGGCTTTGTTATGTCTGTGTGAAGCTATTTAAATAAAAATGCGTACCACTACTTTCTTTGTTTTGCTGCCTGCTTTTTGTACTGGCCTTTAAAAACTGAGCACAACGAGGAGTTTCCTGGCAGCTGGGCAACCCTGACCACAATAGGTTAACTGAAAATGGATTTGGCAGGCTCCACTTAGCCAATAGCAACCATTAAAAAGAAAGAAAAAAAAAAAGCAGTGATTGTTCCAGGCATCGATCCTGCAGATCACCTCTGGATTTACAGCTCTGGAAGAGCTGCCCAGTACAGCCCTACTGGTTGATGAAGCTGCTGCGGGTGAAGCACTTCACTCAAGGGCAGAATGATTGTCGAGGGAGGTTTTGAAAGTGCAATCCAAAACAACACTTTTTGGGGAGGGAAGGAAAAAAACATGAGTGAGTGGAGATGAAAAAGAACGTAATGCATCAAGCGTTCTGCCTACATTTGGTCGGACAGTTTAATGTTTTCTGGTGTGTTGCTGGAAGAGTAAGCGGCTGCATTACTCGCTCTGAGGGCCACAGTCATTCACATTCATTTTAAACGTGGAGGAAAACAACACTTCTAGGACATGCCGCGTAGAAAGGTGGCAGATCCCATGTAGCATTATTTCTCTCGGTGCCCAGGGTCATACTTTTCAAGGGGAATGTTTCCTTCTCGGCTCTTATTGATATTGAAAGCTGCTGAAAAAGCCGTTGCGTGTCAACCTTGAGTCTCTGCTGGAAGAAACACTCAGAACAGAATGAAACAGATAGAAAATGATTCATGTGCTCTTATGGCCACTTGCCCTCTCACTGTGAGGGTTCAGCTGCTGTCACGAACTCAGCTGGTGACCACATGTGAAAGAAGCACAGGTTCTAGAGTCGCTGGTCAGAGGTTATCTGTGAGGCTCAGTGGTTCTCCAGACCCAGTTGCATGAATATCCACAGACGTCAATTTATTCAGTTGGGGTTTCATGAGATTGAAAACCATGAAGTTTTCCTTAGATGGAAAAATAAGTTGTTTTCTTTTTTGTTCTTCATAAATAAAAATTTAAAAGGTGTGGCTTTGGTTTTTCTTCTGTCTCCGTTAGTTAGTGGTCTACAGCATTTACAATCCAAACAGACATTTTTGCTCTCAGTCCAGCTGATTAAAACTTGTTTAGGGCCAGTAATGGAGATGGATCAATCCAATCTCTGTATCAGTCCCGATACTGAAAAAACAAATTGATGACAATGTTCAGATCTAAGCAGTCTAATTCTGTGCTGAGCCATTTGAAATGAGATTTGATGCAGTTTATTTTTAAATGTTTTGCCATGATAGTCAACCTATTGTTTTGTCCGCCTCAGTTCCTTTTTATTATTTATGTTACTTTAGCTGTTACATGTCTAAATAAAAGTTGTTTTCTTTCTACATGTTTGTATTGAATTATTAAAATAAAATGTTATAAGCATTCTTAGAGGCAGCCTCAAGTAATTGCAGATTTTAGCTAACCCCTGTAGCCGTTTGCCACATGCAGGAAACTGCATGTGAGCTAAAATGATAAATTTTGACAAACTGTGAAACTTTTTGACCATTTTCTTTCATTTTATCCTTAAGTCTGTAAAATATATAATAGTGTCCTATTTTATTTTCATTTATTTATTTATTTATTTATTTATTTCAAATGGGTCTTTAAAAACAAGAAATCAGTAGGACAAGAGAAAATCCTTGAGTTTCCAAACAGTGAACTACTTTACAAGTTTTGTTTGTTTTAAAAAAAAAAAATCATTTGAAAGATTTTGCAAATCATTATAGAAATTAAATACAACACACACTGTAAGAATTGGTCTTTTTTCCCTCATTTTTAAATGTCAAAGGACACAAGGACGAAAATACTTAAACCACTATAATCAAGCTCTGATGTTTTAAAAAGATGGATGGATGTTGATTTATCACTGTTTTGATTATAGACTTATGTAATAGGTGTAATTATAATCCAGTTTAATCCAGTCAGATTTGACAGCACAGAACTCATTACAAGGGTTGACAACCATGAGGCAAGTTTTTAATGATACTTTGTTGAAAACAAAGAATACAATATTGTTAGATCGATCAGAGATATTCAAACTTCAGTTCCTCCCACCACAATCGCTATCATAACTTTAAAAATAACTTCTTTGCAGTATCTCATTTTCTAAGAAACTTTTCTTTTTCGATAAGTTCAACTGTAGATTCAGCCAAGAAAAAAATTAAACAAACAATGAGTTTTCAGCGCTACCTCTATACGTCTCTGTTGTTGCCATGGCATACACATGGTATTGTGGCCCAAAATAGAAGATTAATAATACTGTAATCTTCATCATCTTCTACCTCCTGCAGTCATCTGACATCCTTTGTTTTACTGAGATCAAGAAAAATCTTCGCTTGTATATAAAGCTTTCCTGATAGTTACTTTAACCTTTCTGACATGCTTTATTGTAGTAACTTGAGCAAAGTTGTTCTGTGGCACGAGTTCTGCAGTAAATCTCAATTTCTGATATTGTTAAGGGTGGCAGAAAATGAATTCTCTGATATTTTTACTTGTACGATTGAAATAATACTTTCTCTTCTTGCAGCTGAGCTACCGCTGGAGTGCATGACTGCATAGCAATGCAGAGCCAGACAGGACAGAATCATTTGCCCAAATATTCAATGATCAGTTGTGATAAAATTAATGTTTTTCAGGTATTTTTTAAGACTAAAGGACATTAGCCTGGTGAAAGCCGTCTAATGTTACATGCTTCTCTTCGTTAAGAGGGTCTGGACCCTCATCTATAGGAACGACTGCTTCCTGGAAGCGTGGACTCTGCTGAAGTTTTACATTATACCCAGTCCCTGATGTCTGCTCATGACATATGTAATGCGCCAGTTCGACGCTACAAAGCTTACCAGAAATTGTCTGCACAGCTGAACAGGCGGCTGTTGATGTTAATGTAATATTTGGAGGAGTGGGAAACAAGGACTGCACGACTTTATTCATTTCCTCTGCTGCCATTGCTGAAACTACAGGCAGAGTACAATTCTAAAACATAAAACCGATGCGAACGTCCACAACATCTTCTGTTTGCTGATTTGGTCCAGTGGAAATTCTGTTGGAGAAATCCAAGTCAAAGTGAGAAATGCCAGACAGAGCAGTGAAGAGAGATTAGAATCGAGCAGAATCACATAACAAAGCAAAGACTGGGCTAAATAGACGCCATACTGTGGAGGCTTTTCCAGGCACATCTAACTGGGAGTAGAACTAAAGAGAAGTTGTGACATTTGAGGTCCCACATGTGAGCCAGAGGAGACAACGGATGAGTTGGCCTGGATCTGTTACCTCGCTGACTTGTCAGTCCCATTTTTCTTCAACAGGATTTGGATCTCGACTAACCACGTGATCTCTAGAGATGTTACTGGAATATAAGATTCCTCTGCTCTTCACTTCTAATCTGCTGAAATATCTGCTCCAAATTCCTTTCTTGATATTTCACCTGCGATTAGCCGTGACAAACATAGCTGTCTCTGAGCCACTCAGCCTGTGATCGCTCATCATGGGTGTGCACTGAAATGAGTGCTTTTTATCTTCATTAATGTTCTCTGGGCTCAACTCGAATTTCACACTTTCAGAGACGTTTAATTTTTAAATGTAACTTATCACAGTACAAAATGATGGAAGGCTTTTGTTGTCGGCCGAGGCTTTGCTGCAAAGAAACAGTGAACAGGAAAGTGTAACACCGAATTTTAAAAGTTTCTTTTTCCCACTTAAAAATCAAAACTAAAATGGTTTCAGATGATGGTTTTTAAAAACCCAAACGTCCTGTGGCGATGTGCGGGTTCCCAGTTATAAACCCAGAGTGAATTCTCAGCTGAAGTTGAGCCTACCTTTATCTTTACGGGACATCATCAACCTGCAACCTCATCATTTTATTCTTTACGTTCTTGTCAACTCCATCAGTAGAGTTCTGCCAGTGTCTATTTGTTGCTACTTGTTGCTACAATTCATCTGAAAGTTGAAATATTTGATTGTGTCTGTTTGGAGGGCTGACAGTGCTGGTTCCTTTTATGGCCTTCCATATTGTGGCACCAGAGGAGTTTATTTGGCAGCTTGGAGGAAAAGAAAGGGAACAAAGAGAGAAAGGAAGGAAGAGTGTATGCAGGAAATGATCCAGACCAACTATCAGAGCCAGGACAACTTAAGACTTTCCCCTTTAAAATCTGCTGTTTATTGACAAAATCAATTAATTGGAAATATAGTTTTTATGGTAAAAGTCATAAAAGACTAACAGAGTCAGCCCAAGGCATATGTGAGTTAAGTGGCTGCTCCCAGGAGCGCCAAACTAGCATGATAAAAATAGAAAACGAAAAAAGATTGAATAATACAAACTAAATGCTATTACACACAGAAACAGGATTTTAATATTATTTTTATGGTTAGTACGTAAATAATAACTTCATTTCTTCCTGTTGTTTCCTGCTGCCTCTGTTGGGAAAATATAATTAAACTTCTTAACTTACTGTAAGTTCAGCTGATGATACATGCAAGTACTTAAAATAATATGGTACACGTAAATACCAATCTGCATTTCAAAATCAAAATTCATTTTTATCAGTTTGCTACTCAGTTCAAATCAATAGCCTTTAATAATGTTATAGGCTGATTACAAATAACAGTAATGACAGCAGGCATGTTGCACACATTGTAGTAGAGTAGCTTAGGAGTGATGCAGCATCTGGTGCGGACATGTTGGCATGGGGGGCCCCAAATGAAAATATGCTTAGGGTCCTAAAAAGGCTTAGTCCAGCCCTGCTAAATAACTAGATGAAGGAGCTTTTCATTTTTGAAATGGTCCGGTCTTCACCTGGGTCTGAAATAATTTTACAGATACACATTTTACATGTTTACAGTTTAAGGCATCTGTCCCAGCAATGCGTAAAGTGGAGGATTTGCATATTAGTAGTTAGAGAATTAGGTTGTTTACAAGAAAATTCAGCTGTAAAGTTGGGCTATTTAGTTTTAATAAATTCTCTGCCTTAATTGGAAATAAGTGTCTCTATATGATTTTTATGTTTTTGTCAGAGAACAGGGGTCGTCAAATCCAGGCCTCGAGGGTCGGTGTCCTGCAACCCTGATCCAACCCACCTGAATCAAACAGATGGATGAATAGATTAAAGCCACATAGATATTCTGTCAGTGCTGCATCATCTGTGTTATGAGCATCTTGGTCACAGAGGTGTCGTCTCTGTATGACCGTGTTGTTGTTTTCTGATTCATCCTCAGCTACTGACGCTTTTCTTTTATGAAAACAAGTTGAACTTCGTCTCTGGTGGCATCAAGGAAACGTCTTGTCAGGACACAGCCTGTTGTACAGCTCCAATAGTTAATGACACTTCAGATAAAAGAGTGCACTGTTTCCATATGCCAGCACAAGTGAGTTAAAATACCAACATATTTACCTTAATTTTAAATTTGTCTCAAATAAACAAAGCTACTCTCCTTTTTGCCATTAGTTCAGGTAAGACAATGTCATTTTGACCAAGCAGTTTTCCTTTATCTAAGTGGAGGCTACACTTCTGTTTATGAGCTACCAGCAAAGCACTTTCACATTTTTGGTAACTTCAAAAATATTTAGCGCACTCAGCTTCCCCTGAATCCGTTTTCTGAATAAATTCTAAAGTGCTAATTTACGTGGCTGTTTGGTAAACTATCAGATGAATAAAATTTGACACTGTGTTGAAGTTTTGGTTTTCAGCTGTTATGAATTCTTCAAGTCAATGTTTAGCAGAAGGGATGGACTGCAGAACCACCAAACCCAGGAGCTTTCACTGCTCTTTGCACTGTAATCCCATTAAATCCCTGTTCATGTGATAAGTTATGATTTATGTATTACAGCTATTTAAATAGTTCAATAATTAAAGATAGTTGTATCTAGGTTTGATGTGCCTTTACCACATGCAAACCTATAATGCTGGTAAAAAGATAAATGCATCATCTCAAGCAGATTGTGTGTAAAAGCAAATCCCTGACAGTCCACTTTGTTAACAGCCTTTTTATGATAATATTTTACTTGTGCAATAATTGGAATGCTGTGCAACATGAATAAATCATCCAAATCTGTTTTTGCCCTTGGCCTCTGTGTAAATATATGAAATACTTTAGTGATCACTCAGTCTGCATCGGTCAGAATTGATCATTACTAGAAAAGAAGTGTGTGTGTGTGTGTGCGTGTGTGTGTGTGTGTGTGTGTGTTTGTGTGTGTGCATGTGTGTATTTCTTAAGTGAGTTAGAGGGTGTGGGGCATCAACATAAAGTATGAGGTTTTCTGCATTATTGCTCTGATTGGTCATTAATTAATACTAACTGCTTCCAGTCCACATGGAGTTAGTTATAAACCTCTTAGTCTTTCATAGATCAAGTACAAGAAATAAAATTAACCTTTCAAAGCTTCATACAAGTTAGAATATTTACAGTGGACTGCAAATTGAGTAGAGGTAGAGCAGGTGCACTTAAAAATGTTGATCGCTGTTCCACTTACTCAAAAGCAACTCTAAACAGTCTGAATATTTACCTTAGCTTTAGTTTCCATGTTTATAGTGGTTGATTTTTTTTCAGGTTTCATTCAAATAAAGTTATGCAATAGGACAGGAGCTGAATTATTATAAGAAAAAAAAAACTTTATTTGGTGAGTTAAGTTCCATTTTTTAAAGTGCCAATTCACAAAAAAAATTAATCTCAAACCACTTTACAAACAATTCAGTTCGGTTGAATCACAAACATTACAGTTGATCTTAGTTATCAGTGTAATAAGTCAAGTTCATTATTCAAATTAGATTGAAAAGGTTTTCAGATTGCATCAAGTCATTCTGCGTTTCCATTGATCTTTAATTGCGCAAACTAAAATTACGAAAATGAATTTCCTTAAAGAATACGCAGCAAATGTGAAAAAAGCTACAAAAAAAACTACACATTTTTTTGCCCGAAATGTTTTTGTGCTAGGATGAAGTGGTTTTTCGGCTTTATCATACGAGTCAAACGATCAACAACCAGGTATTACTAACAAAACCATGAAGAAGAAGATGACAGGAAGTGGTAGGAAGATGATGGCGCAAGATGAGTTTTTAATGAATTATTGCATGAACAAACTTGTAATTTTAGTTGCGTTTCATATTTAAGAGAAGCACTGCAATTATTAAATTGTGTTTTTTCAACATTGTCAGAATATCGACAAAGAGAGAGATTTGGATGTAAATAAGATGGAATGAGAAAGAGACAAAAACAATCAAGGTGATTTATTGAAAACTGCACTTAAACTCAAACAGCCTTTATTTCAGCTGTCCAAAGTCTTAAGACCATAGCCCCATAGCCCACAGTCTTTAAAGCTACAGAAAAGGATAAAAAAAGCCAAGAGGTTGACCCAAAAAAGCCTCAACCCAAAGCACAAACTTGTTTTCAATTTGTAAAGAAGCTCCAAACATGAGACTGTTGGTCTTAATGTTATTGAGATAACATCATGATCTGGGGACTTTTTTATTCAATGGTACGATGAAACTTCAAGTTGTGCAGGAGGGTAACAATGTTCTTGACTATGCCAAGATGTTGCATGTCACTGGGTCATTTTACATGACAACACTGCAGTTCCCCTTCTGTGGGCCATCCTGTATGTTTAGCCATGGATAGCAAGTGGAGTTTACAAAAACGGATATCTGCTACAGATTTTACATACCATTTCTGAAGCCACAGTCTACACTTACGGAACCTGTTTGAGTCAGAAGCAGACACCTTGGGTCTGGTAGTTTGTTCTACTGCCCTAGTTTAGGTCTGCTAAAGTCAAACTCTTGTTCGATTGCCTAGAAAGCCTGGTTTGTTGGCAGAGGTTGAATCTCTTGACACAGAGCAGTGTGAAAGCAAATCACAGCATCTGAAAATGTTCAAATTGTTGCAATTTTAGTCCCCAATCAAACCGAGTCTAGCGGACTATTGGGTGTGAAAACACCCTAAAAACCAAAAAGCTATGCCTACATATGCACAGTTAAGTCTTGATAAATGTTCTAATTCATCCATCCATTTTCTACACACCCTTGCCCCTTAGTGGGGTCAGGAGATGTGCTGGTGCCTCTCCAGCTAACGCTCCGGGCGAGAAGCGGGGTCACCCTGGACAGGTCGCCAGTCTCTCGCAGTTTTCTAATTCATTCCTCACTAAAAATACAATTTTTTGCAGAAACTTTTCAATTTTATATTTTCTTTCACCGTATACACATAAGAGGCATTTGCAGGCAGTCCAGAAAACGGTGAAACAGACTCCAATTTTTTAACAGAACGACTGCAAAGCTGGTCAACCACACCTTCAGGGCAAATTACTTTGCAACCAGAAGCTTCCCTTTCAACCATTCGCCTTCCTGATTGTCAGGTTGAAAGACTAAAAGACCGCCTCAGAGGCCTTTCAACGTCTGCTTTCTCGGCAGCTTCTAATCTTATTTTAATTTCCTCTCACCTGTGAAGTTATCTCTGTAAAAGAAATGGACCCTTTCTTGATTTTTGTCGATTTAATTGTCCCCAGGTTTGCTTCATCTCGTCACGTCTCGCAACGCTATTATCTCCAAACTAACACGGTAAACAGAGCGGAATCAAAGCTCACGGTTTCCCTTGGTATGAGTTTCCACGGAGCTGTTCGGAGGGTTTATCGGGCTGCCTTTGAGTTCCAGCTCATCGGGGGAGTTCGGATGGAAAAGAAAATCGTCTCAGTCGACTGTTTCAGAGCCACATGTGAGGAAAGGAAACACGTCATCTGTAAAAGTCACACACCTGCAAACAAGAAGAAAAGTGCAAGATGATACATGAACTCCCATATCCATTACACAGGCAGTCAATAAAGAGGTGAAGATTTTCACACAGATAAAGGAGTGAGTGGGGGAGGTCTGGGCTGAGGAAGACAAGAAATTTACTGCAACACACAGAGAAAGAAAGAGAGAAAGACAGACAGGGGGCACCATCAGTTTTGATCGCCTCTCCATGTCAAATCATGGCATTTCTTATTAACAGCCTTTTTCTTCTTGCCCCCCTTGTTTTCGCTGTCCTCTTTTTTGCCCTCCTTTCTTCCTCTTCCCATCCCTCTCTTCTCTCCTTTCCATTCCTCTTCCCTCCCTCCCACTCCTCTGTCAGAGAGCAGATCTGCCTGAATAATTTCTTCCCCCTGGACCAGCTCTGCTCTTTAATTCATGAGCCGGAGCGCGAGTGAATGTGTGTGTGAGTGTGTGTGTGTGCATGTGTTTGAGAATGTGTGTGCTTTTGTATTTGTGTGTCAGCAAGTAAGAGAACAGGAAAAATGGCTGGTGGTGACAGAAAGTGTGACACTGCCTGTGTGCAAGCAAGTTTTTTTTTAATTAAAAAACCCACAAAATATAATCGTGCTAAGTTCATATGTTTGTGTGTGTGGTGACAGTGTGCGTCTTTGCATTTATGTACGTGTGTGTGTGTGCGTGTGTGTGTGATCTTTCTTCAACCACAGAAAGCCTATTTTTAACTCCTGGATGAAAACGGGCTGCGAGTCATTTAGAACCGACTCCTCTGAATGAATCACTCGCTTTCATTCATTCTGCTCAGATGAATCGTTTACCTCTCTGCCACTCTCAAAGCTATTTTTTTCCAAATGTCCCAAAATTAATTATTTGCTTTGTTTCAGTTGCTCCAAATTGAGCCATTTAGCTGATTGCAGATCTTAACTGAAACGCTCAGATCATTAACGCAAGAGTTAATTTCAACTCTAATCAAAGTAGTTTGAGTGGAGCCGCTCGCCATTCACACCAAACGTGACTGGACTTCAGATAAGGATCGCTGCCTTTATTATTCAACAGTTTATGCGTCTAATCATACTGCGCAGTGAAAAAGTATTTGCCCCTTTTTTCAGATTTTGTCTATTTGTGGTGATTTTTTTTTTTTTTTTTTTATCACATTAAAATGTTTCAGATCACCAAATAATAATAACCTTTTTTTTTTTTTTTTTTTTATCACATTAAAATGTTTCAGATCACCAAATAATAATAACCTCAGTAAATATAAAAAGTTGATTTAAAGTGATCATTCCTTTTATTAAAGCTTCCAAACCAACCTGGGCCTTTATATATAAAATAAACGATTGGCCCCTAAACTTATTAATCCACCCTTAGCAAAAATGGTTAATAAGTCAATAACATCAGAGTTGATGAACACACATTCTCGTTTAGTCTAATTTTATTCATTACTTTAAAATTTGATCAGAGTCAATAGAAGGAAGCTCAGACTGAACACTGGCATTTTCTTTTTAATATACGCTCAAAATTAGTAGCGTTTTTAATAATAATTTGGAGTCAAGTTCCAACATAAAATATCCACAGGTGAAATATGTTCATCATTCTTCTAATAAACATAATTGTCTGTGTACCATTTGTAGATATGTTCTCTTGGAGAAGAGAGTGTTCCCCTACAAAGTTTATTCATTTAAAGTTATTAAAGTTTTTTGTAGACACCCATGAATTCTGTGCTTTTAACAAAATGATTAAAAGGAAAAACCACAAAAACGCCTTAGTAAGAAAAAATATCAGTTTTGGAATTGATATAAATTATACTTTATATTTACATGGCATCAGATTGATTCCAAAATATGCAGTGTCATACTGAAGCGTCATTTATGTGTATGAATACGAACGCCTGCAACCAAGTATGTGAAAGCCTTTATTGTGCTTGAGCTGGCTCCATGGTGCTTTTGTAGCTAAAACGTTTTAGATTAGTCCATGATGTGTTGCTTTTTGAAGTCTACTGAATGTTGTGAGACAGATTTTGTTTAAGTAATTTCTTGATTTTAAAAGCCAATCAGTGAGCAGGTCTGGGAGTCACTAATGAAACTAAAAAGATATGGATGAGTTGTGATCGCAGTTAAAATACAATTTAACACAGGAGCTGTTGCTTTTTCTAAAGAGGTTTGCATATCTTTAATCCATTAGTAAGTGACATTATCATATGAACATTGTGTTTTGTACAAAAGATTGTCATTTTCTGATATTAACATTTGTTTTTTTGATTTGAAACATTCAAGTTACAAAGAAGCAGAAACGATATTTACACGGCGGGAGGTCTTCATGGCACTTAGAAAAAATCCAGTCGGAGATCAGAAACTGATTTACAGGTTTAATCTTTATGCAAAATTTGTCTTCAGCATCTAAAATTAATCTGTTAATATTTCGCGGACAGAGTTTATTAAAGGCCCTAAATTTTAAACAATTTCCTAACGTTTCCAAATGTGACTCCACCAGGCTGACAGCTATGAGTTTCACTGCTGCAATTACTGTCTGGTTTTCATAAAAACACATTAGAGTACACATAAATATTTCTTTTGGCAAGTTCCTCGTGTTTAATCGCGGAATGAAGGCATAAATTTTTGATTAACAAGAGAGACTCTAATTATCTCCAGCTGCTTTTTAACCTGGGAACAGAGTCGTTATAATCTAAAATAAGATTTTAATCAAACAAAACAGGAACTTTTCAAAGAAACTTTGCAAAGAAATAGCAAGAGAATTATTTTTCTTTGGATATTAATGAAGGATGACTAAAATCAACATGAAGACGTCAAGCAAGTAAAAAAAGACATTCTATTGTGTCAGACTTTGGAGAAACAGCATTTAATTTTGAACACATTTGTGCATTAAATATTTTCAGAAATAATTTAAATGTGAAGAAATTTATTTCATGTACAGGGATGAGATCTGAAGTCTGGAAAAAAACAAAAGCTCTGGTGTCAGGCAGGAGCTTTCATTTTAATATTCATCGCTGAGTGAATAATAAATCACAGGACCAATATGTAGAGCATCAAAACCTACCTCTGCAGTAAGGAGCCGGATAAATAAGCAGCAGTTACTGGTGCACGATGAGAGGCACAAATGAAAGATGGAGTGTCTTGTAAACGCTTTTTTAGTTACAAGCACAACCTTTTATGCGTTTTGCTGCATTGGGGGAATGTCTCCACACAACTAGAGGTTACGTCTCTTTGGACCACTGCCCCATATTTCAAACACCAAACATCCCACGATTTGCGCACACCTCTCATACACACCTGCGACAACATGGGGACAACATGGGGACAACATGGGGACAACTCTTTAGCTTTGATAAACGTCACACCTCGTATAAGTGACAAAATAGTCACAGAGTACCCCACACCTTTCTGGTTATTTGACCATCTTTGTAAGTATTTCGTGAAGAATCATACAAATGTACGTAGTACCTCACCGAGTCTGATAAACGCTCCTTAACAGTATTCATGTCTCCTGCGGATACAGAAACTGAGTAGTGGAAGTGGACGAGTTGACACAAAATACCAACATTGGTTCTCCGTAAAACTCACCCACACACTTCTGACCAACTCTCCCAACACGTCGCACAAAGTTCTCCGAAAAACATTTCGACTCTGGCCTGGTGGCAAGAAATGGAGAACCGTCCCTGTGAAGGAGATGAAGCAACTTTTGTCATGCGGCTATGTCAGCAGCTGTTCCTCCATTGACCATAAAATTGGGCAATCAGACATTTTAAAAGTAAATTTGCCAAGTAAAAACACCAATTTCATAAAAACTCTTGTTTTTTTAATAAAATGGGCTAATATGAAGTGTTTGCTTTTTTTTAGTTAAATCAAAATTAGTTAATTGAACAAAACTGAATGGAAACTTTTTGCCACATCACATAAGTCACATGATCAAACAACAAGTCGTTGGAGGATGATGGTGCACCATATTTTTATTGACTTGTCGAGTGAGTACTTATTTATGTGATTTATGTGATGTTAGTTGCATTTCTTAATTAATGGAAACACTAACTAAGACGGCATGTGCGGTTTTTCAACATTAACGGAATATTGACAAAGTTTTGCGCACATTTGTAGGAATTCAGCTACTGAGAGCTGATTTCAGGAACGCCTTCACAGCACTTTGAATGGCTTCCTTATTGACTCAAGTCCATAAATTTCAGGTGTGTAGTGTAGGAAAAATAGCAGTTCTTTAAGATCTTATAAGGTCAAGACATTCTTTTATAACTTAATTCCACTTTAAACTTCTCCACAAGTTTAAAGTAGATTAGGTTCCCGTATGACTCCGTATGCTTTGCTTTTTGGTTTTCATGAACCTGTTTGTTCTCTGGTGAGTTTTTTACAGAATAGCTGGAGTTTTACTGAAATTAAATTATTCACAGATTGATGCTATATAGGTAACGATGAAGTCCCACATCTAACTGTGTTTTTTATCAAGGAAGTTCACAGCAAAAGAGACTGAACACAAATGGACGCTGTATGTTTAGATATTTATATGCAGCCTAAAAAATGTTTTAAACTATGTTTCATTTTCCTTCCACATCACAGTTATGTGCTTCTTTGTCTTGGTTTATCACATAAAATCCCCCCCAAAAAACACATTGAGGTTGTGGTTGTAGAGTGATGAGCAATATTCAGTTGGTTTGAATATTTTTGAGGCCTTGTACTTGAATGGTTCTGCAAGATTGGACTCTGTGCTGTAGACAGTAAACGGTGAAATTAAGCAAATCATCCAAAGGCTGCTCTAACGACAGGGAGAGGTTCATGGTTTTCTGTGGTTGACCCTTTGATCACTGTTATTTTCTCCTCAGTTGGATTTATGCTAATTGGACAGGTTTAATAAAACATCATGGATTATGTAATGCTGCAAAAAATAGCTCCAAAGTTAAAAGCCTCCTAGTGAGCTGATTTGTGATATAGGACAAAAAGAAAATTGAGCTGAAAAGAAAAATTGGAAATATGAAATAGTGGTTTACAAAATGTTAGCTGGAACAAAATGAACTGATGGTGAATCATCAGGGCCTTTAATATAAATATAAAAGATATCAATGCAGTAAAGGTAATAAAAGTAAACTGGAATACAATTCTAGAATTTTACAGTATAATCCATGGGCTTCTCATTTTAAACATAACAACGTGGCATGAATTTCTTCACAGTTTTTTGTGGTCCATCCAGAGATTGTGTGGATGTTTAGGCCCTCTATGACACAAGATGGATTTTTCTTTTTTTTGTAAAATAGATTTTGTTTTTCACCTTTTGTCCATTTGGAAACAGATATTTTTTATTGATACGATTATGCTTCACAACTTATATGTTTCCTCTAGTTTTGTAAAGTTCTGTAGTTTCAGCTCTTTAAAGACCTTCTAACAAAACTCTTCAAGGTGGAATTTAGACATTTTTTGTTCATCTTTGTGACCAGCACAGCTATAAGCAGTAAAGTTGTTCAAATATAAGATATCTATAATAACAATGAATGAGGCAAAGTGAAGTAAATAAATAGATAAACAGAACAGGAACTGCTTTTATTTCGATACCAGTGGGACGGATCCTCGACAGAATGTCAGAGGTAAGTTACTTTTATTTTGTTCTGAAATGATCCAAACTGATTTAATAAAGCTTTCATTTTTCACAGAGGTAAGGTCATTTTATTTATATAGCTCATTTTCAGTAACAAGGCATTTCAAAGTGCTTTACATGAATAAGAGGCAAAACAACAACAAAAGTACTTCACAATTATAACCTAAGAGGAATTTCTCTAAAGAATAAGAATAAGTAATCCACAGTTTATAAACTAATAGGAGTTTCTATGGATCCTAAGTTTGTTCTAATAGGTTTTTTTCCTGTTCTGGATTGAGTGAAGTATAAAACTAAATGATCCTGTTCTGGGTTGCAGGAGAAGAATAAATACTCCACAATTTACAAACTAAAAGGATAAAGAATAAGTACGATGAAATGACAACATCAGGAAGGATATGGCACACATTGTAAAAGGCGGTGTGAGCAAAAGAAAGACATTATATTCCTGACATCCCTGCAAGATGACAAAAAACTGAAGAAACTCGCTGGTTTCCAAAAAGAAAGCTAAACTATGGACTTAATTTTCTTTAAACTGATATGCTAAATGAGTCAGACATTTTCGCTGGGGAGGATGGAAATACATGTCACCTGCCAGCTCTAAGACAGGCTGTCTATTATGTGGAAATACAAATTCTGCCAAGCTGGAACCAATTGTCAACAATTACTCCACTATTTGAGTAACTGGAAGTAAAGGGAGGGATGAGCAGTGATTCAAGGAAAACACTATAAAATCAATTAGATAGATAGATAGATAGATAGATAGATAGATAGATAGATAGATAGATAGATAGACACTGAGGTTAAAAGATTTAATTCAGAAACAGACTGGAAATGTTGTGTGCTGGAGCTAAACATGTAAATTCAGTTAACCATGTGACATCTGGATGCATGGCAGATCCGTTAGGACCCAAATGAAGCCTTACAGTGGTTTAGTTAGGACTAAAGGCCAATCAGCATCTGTGCTGGTGATTACTTTTTTGTTCTATGTATAATATTCCTGAGCACTTCAAGGCTCATTTAATTTCAAACTCACAGTACAATTTTGAATCCCATCAATTTTATCATCTGTACTTTCTAAAGATTGTCCCTCCCTGGGGACACATTTCCTTAGAGGCGCAGTGCAGCAAATAAAGGAACAAGTTTCCCAACTCAAGTAAACATTGTTGGCATATGGAATTTTAAGAAGTAAAAAGAAACAATAGAGATAAATTCTTTATCTCTATTTATAAATGCTGCAGAAAGATGATTTATATATGGGAAAATGTATCTAAAATATTCTTATTTTCAGAGTTGAGTTCAGGAGCAAATCAACTCAGTCAGTAAGATTTATTATTTTAACTCATATTTTACAACAATTGAAAAACAGATCAAATTGTCTGATTAAAAAAAAGTTTATCAAAATGTTCTTATTTAAAAATGTATTCGATTCATTTCTTTCTGATCATCCCTGGTCTTCTGAGGTCCCTCTAGCGCCCCCTGATGCCGCTCACTTAGAAAAACACTGGTCTAATTCAATGTCAGAAAAAAAGGATTACATAGGTTTTCATAATGTAGATGCAAAAATCTGGTTTCAACTTTAGATACAAAATGTGTTCTCTACGTCCGTTTTATTGTTGTTAAAAATGTTCTTAGCCATGTTTTTTTTTTCTGGGTATTTTTTGTATGTTACTGTACCTAATGGAACAGTAATCTAAAACAGCAAGACTTCACACTATTTGACTTTATGATACAAACCTCTTCATTTTAGGCATCTAACCTGCTTGTGTTAACACAATTTATGGTCAAAGTCACAAATATATTGTTTCACCTGAACCTCATTTAAGCTCTGTCAAATTCATTCAATTTTCCAACCATTAGCCAATAAAAACACCACTTTCCATCCCTGCCCCACTTCCCTCCCTAACCCCCTTTTGTTGATTCTGTGCAGCGCTGTTCAATATCTCTTGTCCCCCGAGAGGAGCATAGTTTGTAAATTGAATAAACAATATAATAATGAAGTGGAATACACAATAGAAGTCTTATCAGGAGTGCATTAAAATAGAAAAACACAAATATGATAAGAAAAGAAAGTCCTCAATGGTTTTATGGCACACCAGTAAAAATAATCAATAAAACCTTTCAGGTGTGTCGCCACTTTTACCAAAGACAAACATGCTTGTTGGCATACAAATAAGGATTGGTATGGAAAAGATTTCCCAAATAGCTGGAATCACCATGTGGTCAATCTGGTCATGTGTCAAGGCGTCTCTATCTGAAGTAAAGGAATTCAGTACAAGATGGCGGATCTGGTGGACACATGCAGGGAGGACTGGGACAAAAAAAATTGGCCTATGCATTTTTGGTCCACCATGATGGATCAGATATAATCTATGTAGATGATCTTCATAAATTCTTCTTCCAAACTGGTCGTAGTGTATTGTAGGAAAATGTTTGGTTGTTGAGTTTAAGTCTAGCCTGGTGGAAACAACCCCTTGTTCTACACTTCACTTGGTTCAGAGGGTCTGGATCCCCGGCTATTGAGAAGTGATTGATTCCTGGAGGCTTGGACGGTGTAAAAGTTTTCAATTTTAACCAGTCACTTACGTTTATCCGTGACGTATGCAGTATGTCAGTTTGAACCGGCAACTCAGTACAACCTCATACCATCGCCACAGTTGTTGCCGCATTCCTATCAGCCCTGTTTGGTCCTCTTTAATACAACTCCAGTGTGTTTGCCATGAAAGTCCGGTTCATTTGGGGAGGTATGAGTGAAATTCTGGTCCACCTAAAAACCCTAGGTCTCAGTGTTCAGTTGAAATGAACTTGTAAAGATTCGTTTGAAAACAGTGTAAGCTTATTAAACGTATCTAAAAACGAATATTTCAAATTTTCGGGCCTTTCTTGTTTGATTTCCTAGATTTCTGTGGCTAGCTAACACACACACACACACACACACACACACAACATTTCCATCTCTCTCCGAATATCAGCAGCAGGCTAAGGATGGTGTTTTTGGTGCGAGTCCCTCAGGATTACCGAGCAAAGCGCTCCTCTCTCTTGACTCTTCAATTCGAAAGAGACTTTCAACCATCACACGGCAAGAAAGAAATCCACCAAGAGAGGAGGAATACAACAATCTGTCGACTGACATCAGTCTCCAGGGACCGGGGGTACAATGCATCCAGCAGACGAGTTTTGTTATCAGTAAAAGGATACAATTCATCCAATTCGAGGATGACAAAAAAAAAAAAACACGTCACTATCACTGCTGCTGCTGGTGTTGCTCATTACCTGAATACAAAACATAAAGCTAAATAGAACAAGTGCACCTGCTCTCTTGGGGTTGCCTGAAATGTAAGAAATCCTCATTGAAAAGTAAATGGAGGTAGGGCTGGATTTTTTTAAGGAGGATGTGAAAGATGTGCAGAAGAGAAAAAGGACTGCAACTCAGAAAGTGTTCTGAAGTGAGAAAGATGTCCAGGAGATGATGAGATCTCAGCGGTGGGCAGAGAAAAAGCCGGGGGAAGTGATGGGTGGTCCGAGTTTTAAGCTGCAGTTGACTCTGCTTTCATCTGGAGCACAGTTTTTTCCCTCGTTCTTTCTCGTTCTGTAGCAGGTAGTTACCTGGGCGTACCTGACGGGAGGCAATTTTTTCCTGGCCTTTTCTTCTGCCCCTTGTGTGTTGCAGCTCCTTGACAGGAAGGTGGAAAGGGAGGCAGCTGACAGCCGGTGACCTGCCCAGCTGTCTGTGGTCCAGTCAGGGTGGACCCCATTTGTCCTTGGAAGCAGGAGGCTGAGCCAGACTGAAGATAGGGCCTTGAAAAAGCATCCATAAACTGTTGACTTTTTTTTTTTTTATTATTTCATCGGAACCGCGAGCTTGATGTGCATATTTCTGCTATGTTTTTTTTTTGTTTTTTTTTTAGGGCTATCAACGTTAATGCATAACGTAGATTAATCTACCTATTTTGACTTAAAAGCCTCTCTAGGGTTATCTATTTAAGGTTACCTATTCCAAGCAATGCATTATAGACTCGACAAGCAGGGAGTGAAGAACAGTTTTACACAACAAAAACAAAAGTTGAAAATTTTTTAACTTTCTTGTGCCGTGTCTCCAGCCTGTGTGTACACATGTACGTAGACGAGCTTGTCCAGAGAGGGAACAGAAAGGGGCAGGGCAACCAAGAACTAAAAAATAAAATATATCTCATCTGTCAGTTGTTCTCTGAACAAGTTCACTACTACTTGTTTGCGTGTGCAGTGGAGTAAGTTCCCTTTAGTTTTTGTTGAGTACTGCGAGACTACATGACCTGCTTTCTGTTACAAAAAAAACAACAGATAATTGCTTGCATTTTAATTGGTTGGAGAGCAGCAGAAGGCGGGACTTACCCAGGATTCCATTCCTGCAAGAACCACAGCTATGTCCATGTACATATTTCATGCTTATAAAGTTAGGCAAAATGATCAATCATTATTAACCAAAGCACTGGAGTGTAATTAATCTGATTAAAATTTTTAATCGATTGACAGCACTGGTAAACACAAAAGCATGCCACACTTTTCAGATTGTATACACTAAAACATGTTGCTAAATTTTATTAGAGCCCAATAAATATATCAGTGTTTATGAATGTAAGTGCAAAAATGTGAAAATGTTCAAGTAATATGAATACCGTACTTGTGGAAGCTGCCCTGTACCAGGGCATCATTACCTCAGACAGACTCAGACAGGTTCTGTTTACTGTTGTGCTTTGCTAATTAGGCAGGGGATGCTTTTCACATTTGCAGGCTGCAGGTTGAAATGCATTCATTGGAGTGTGTGTGTGTGTGTGTGTGTGTGTGTGCGCGCGCACACCTGACACCAGTGACCTCTGCAGAAAAAAGATCAATGCCTGTATGAATATGAAGACGTCGGTATTGGAAAAAGTGTTGCTGTGATTTATTAGGCTGCTCTCTGAGATACAATATCTTCCCAGGAAGAGAAGAGGACGGCGCGAGACAAAGACAGAAGCGGAGATAAAAGTTTGCCCGAGGCGATATCACACGCCTTTGTTGTCAAACGCCATCAGCCGTGCAAGTTAGTGGTTACCTTGTCAATATAGGTTACGATACGCGCTCTCACTCAAGCTCTCTCCGAGTGAAAAGGCGCCACGCATGATAAACGTGTTATGAATAAATACCTCCACATCACATGAAATGAAAGTCACATCAGAGCGCGGCGGTGGAGTGAAGACACTCACGCTGCTTGGTAACACGAGGACGATATTACTGGAGTAAATTCACTCTTCGCACTCTGGGACTCATTAAGGCGCACTTCTAGCTACGCCATTATGTGTGCACCCAAACTGAGTAAATGTTGTCCCTAACCCTCTAGAATCAAAGCTCATTAAAGCACACGAGAGCAAACGAGAAGCCCAAAAGGAGCAGGCGTGCGTGACCCATTTTGGATTCCGGCTCTGCTGTGGTTTGATAACAAACAACAACAAGAACAAAAAAAAAAACTAACAGTGAACTGACCGCTGAACTCCTCCAGGATGAGGCCAACATATTTCAAATGTTCCTCATCAAACTACATTAGTAACTTAAGTAAAAACCTAATTAAATCTAGCTGAAGCAGTAAAACCCCTGCTGATTGGCTCACTGCCCTGCAGCTATGACAAGCTTCTGGTTGCAAAAGAAAAAAAAGAAGGGGGCTTCTACTTATTAGGAGTTGAAACACAAAGGACTGCAGCCATACTGTACCATATTGTTTCCTGCTTTCTATTTCCTCAACAGTGTTTAGACTGTGGAAAATATACTGTGGAAATGTCTTCTGTTTTTGTTTTCTATGACATTGTATATATATATATATATATATATATATATATATATATATATATATATATATATATATATATGATCTGAGAGCTAATTATTATTATTGAATTATGAAATTACTTAAAGGGTTAGTATTATGTTTTTTCCAGCATATAGTGCCATTTTATAGCACAATCAAGTAACTGCCTTGAGTTGTTTAAAAAATGCTATATATATTAAATGTGGCTTTAAAAAAATTTGACTTCGTGATTTAGCACCTTGAAATTGGGCCTCTGTGTCTTTAAAAAACTCCTACTTTGAATCCTGGTGCCACTACTTCCAGTGGCAGATCCCTCCATGTAAAGTGGAGGGGACATCACATGCATGTCCTCTCTGATTGGAGCAATCAACCAGCGACTGTAAATTCTTTTGCCAAAATTGAGGAAGTTATTTGAATTTTGGGTGGAAAATTTTTTACTTGAGACTCAGAAATTTCCAATGTTTTTTCTACAAAATTTCTGAGACTAATCTTAAAATTTGTGAGTTTTTCTGGCAAATCTCAAACTCAGAAATGTCCTTAAATTTTGGGGGGAAATTTCTAACATTAATCTCAAAATTTCAGAGTTTTCTGTTGTAAATTTACTCAGTCTTTTTTTTTTTTTTTTTTCTATTTATAATGGTGATAGTATGCCATTGTACAAAAGTCCTCTTTTTAGACTGAAGTCAGTTTTGCATTTCACCCAGAAATCATCCCAGGTGAAAAAAAGTATACTTTAGTATACTTTAAACATACTTACATTTGTGAAAGTACATTTTAAGTATACTAAGTATTAAGTGTACTACCTATAAATATATATGAAGTATATCAAATTCTAAATTAGAACTTTAAACATACTTAAATATAACTGTACCAAAATACACTTCTAAGAAATATATTAAATAAAAGTATACTTTAAGTGAACAAAATATGTATTTTCCCAAGTGTAAATATACACTTGCTCAAGTGTATATTTAAAAGATATTTAAATATCTGTCAAAGATATTTTATGTATATTTTAAAATATATGCTCAAAGTAGAATATTTTAAAATTCACTTAACGCTTTAAATAATTAATTTCAGTATGTTTTAAATACATCTCAGTGTATACTTTAGGCTAATAAAGTATCCCTTTTTAGGTGTTTTAATAATATTTTACTACTTTTTTTAAAATGGCAAAGAATAAAAAAATGATAATCCTGATGTAATGTTTAACAAAGTAACTAATGTGTTGCCTCGAAATATCAAACATTGACACTTTAGTGACAGAGGTGCTACAACAAAAACAATACTTGTCTTTAACAATAAATGTAGCAGGTATCTACAGTTTTACATATCTCCGAATATGATCTGTTGTTTTCTGTTTTTTAACAAAAACAACGGCAGTAGCTCCAGTTCATACTCCAGACCAGACGGTGGCGGTATTAAAACACTTTCATTTAAAAAAAACGTCATAAAAAGAAGAAAAGCCTTGACGCTATGATAACAGACGCTGTTCAACATAGGCATAAGAATCATACAAATGTACGCAGTATTATGTGTTCAAGTGTGCCACTGCCGTTTGTTATGCCGTTATATGCTGTTAGATTTCAGCTTTTATGTGAAGCTGCGTTCTACTCTGTTGAGTGCTAATCGCGTTGTTAGCCCGCCATTTCACTGAAGCCAAGGCTTTCTACCGTTTGAAATACGGGCCACTTATTTCTCCATATATTGAATCTCATTCTTTTTATTTTGTTTCAACTCAGAGGGAACAGTGTCTTTTTGAGAATAAAGAACCCCTTCTATTTGAAGCTCCGTGTGCTGTATCAATTCGCCATTTTTACTCGCATAATATTGCTTTACAAGTAGAGAGGGCCTTGATAATAGTAATTTTGGT
>NW_006800235.1:743568-747507 GCF_000485575.1 Poecilia formosa
TGAAATGTGGATCACAAAAGGAGCCCGAAGGGACGAAGGATGCTAACGTGTTGCTAGTTTGTGAAAAGTTTGCTTATTCGTTATCTTCATTCAATTATATAAAGTGCAGTAAAGATATAAACAAACTTGCATTGGTTTTAAAAATAATAATCTTATTTTTTTACATTTTTGTTCATGTTATCTCTAACAATATTAACTTATATTTTAAATTATTAAACTGTTGTATTGTTTTTGCTTTTTTGTCAATATTGCAGGCTAATGTTGGTGACCAGGCTTTGCAATCAACATCCAGTCAGAGAATGGTAGGTTTATTTGTTGGCATTGAATTGCATTACTAACACATGCACCAATGGGCAGCAATTAAGCTTAAAAAATTTACTCTAATATAATGTCACTCAAATAATTTATATATATATTGTTGAAATATAAAATGTAACATGTTCTTTTTTTGGTTCATTGCCAGATAATCTAACATAGTCAGCATTGATGAAAATGTTTTTGTTTTGTTCTGCAGATGCTGCTCTACTGAAATATCCAAATTCTACAGTTTCGGAGGTGCGTGTAGCTATCCATCGCAAATGTAACAATGAACACTTCACTGAAAAAAAAATAGAAATGAGATTTTCACATTAAAATGTTCTTTTATTTTAATTCTCTGTTTTTGAATTTTAACAGTTTTTTATTTTTGTTCTTTAGTGTAATAAATCTGTTTTTTAGTCGCACTTAAATTTTCATGTTCATTGTGTTCACTTCTGACTTGTCAACTGATAATTTATGTAAAGTTCATAAAGTTGTGAGTAAAATTGGACAATTTTAAATTGTCGGTAATAAAACAAAATATTTGAATTACCTTGAACATCTTGTGTAATTAATCTTTCCATGCAATTGTAGTGTAGTTCTGTATGTAATGTACAAAATAGTAAAGTAGGAATAAAGAAGACTTTTATGAGTAATTAAAATTGTACTTTATTAGCAATAGCAACAAATAAAAAAATTAAGTGTAATTTAAATACATTACTAATATATTAGTAGTATATTTAAAATATATTTAAAGTATATTTTAATATAATTCTGTGATAGAATTAGTACACTCAAGATATACTAATCAAGCTCTTGAATACTACATAAAAAAGTATACTTAAAGTACGTTGAAGTATACCAAGTAAACTATAAATTGTAATTTAATACTATTTAAATACTATTAAAATATACTAAGCACAAGAAAAGTTCTTCCAAAATAGCACAGTTTAAGTACATTAATCGAAGTATGTTAAAATTTAATATACTAAAGTATACTTTTTTTTTTTACTAGGGCAGGGTCCCAGAGTCTGGAGGAATGGTGGAGAATAGAACCCAAGTTGCTTTAAATCCAGTGGAATATTTCCAGTCAGTAATAATTGGTCATTCATTTAAAAAGAGCCCTGAGAACGTACTGAATGCATGTACTCTACTACAGCATATGTGTACTTTTATTGGTTGTATAATATATTCTAATTTTCTAAGAAATTTATTTTGGGTCTGCTATAAGCCACCATCAACAGCATTAACAGAAATAAAGACTTGAAATACGTCACAATGTGTGTAATGGATTTATCTAATATATGAGTTTCCCATTTTGAATTAAAATCCTGACAATTAGTTTTTAATGATATTCTAAGCTATTGGAGTGATCACATATAACAGTAACAGAATAATTTTTTTGGTAATCTTCTGAATATCCATTTAACTGTGGTTTGTGCAGTCTGCCTCAGACAACTCAAGACTAGATTTTTCTCCCTTATTTGGACGTATCAAGCATTAATCAACTAAGTCAAAGCAAAAACAATTAAATTAAGGGAAAACTGAGGATTATTGGTGAACATAAAATCTATTGCAGCAGAAATGCAATTTTTTTCCGGTATCGGGCTGAGTTAGAAGAAATTAGGTTACTTGATTTTCACCATTTGAATTGATCCATCTTGATTGCTTCCTTTTAAAATCACCAAACAGATGTTGTGATACTGACCCCTAGTGGTCAAATGGTAAAAATGCATTGAAGTCTGTGAGCTTCACTAAGCCGCAGTTTCCAGAGACATTAAATACTGTCTAGAACAGGGGTGTCCAAAGTCGGTCCTCGAGGGCCGGCATCCTGCATGTTTCAGTTCTCTCCCTGGTTGTAGTAACAACCTTTTCAGCTCGTCAATGTTCTTCTTAGGCCTTCTAACGAGCCATCATTTGATCGAGGTGTGTTAAACCAGGGAGAGAACAAAAACATGCAGGATGCCGGCCCTCCAGGACCGACTTTGGACACCCCTGGTCTAGAACATATATTCACTTGAGTTCTAAATGGCTCATTAGGCTCAGCAGATTGAGAATGAAGCTGGTATCCAAAGAAGAAGTCTCACTTTAATTAAAGCTGTGAGTCTGTGTATATATAAAGGTCAGGTACATCTTGGGATAAAACAAAATTATCCCAAAATTTGGGAGGTTTGTGCGAAAAGTTGCGTTTATAATTGATGTACATAGGTATTTTCCTCTTTTACTCCTGCTTACTGCATTACCCGTCATGCCTCTCTGGCTGGGTGATGACGTCACCCCTCAGCAACAACTCACATGTGGCCTTGAAGGCGCCGCCGTTGCTTTCCTGTTGCTAGCATTAACTGGTTTATGTGCATTTCCAACCGAAATACCCGACTCAAACACCCACACGAGTTCATAGAATAGCGTTTCCTGAACCAATATGCCACCGAAGAAGCCCGCTCCGGCTACGGGAAATAAAAAAACTCAAGAGAAGAAAAAGGAAAAGATCATTGAGGTAAATATGGCACGAGTTAGCATGTCGGTGTTTGCTGTTAGCTCGATGGCTAACTGAAGCTATAATAAGTTGGTATTAAAGTTATTTCGCTCTGCATAGTCAATTCTATATTCATTTGGCTTTACTGTCTCTTTTTTAGTCAAGAAAGAAGTTGACTGACTGTTAATGTTAATATAAGATGCTGTCATAATTCACATTTATACACGAAGCTCGTATTGAAGTGGCTGCTTTAAGGGCCCAAACTGGTCCAGCGAAGATTTAGCAGTATATTTAAGATAATGCTCACATATTCTGGATTGTATCGATAGTCTGTGTCTTGTTTTTCTGGGGTTTTTTTGTTTGTTTGTTTGTTTTTTATTTACAACGTGTTTACACATAAAAGTAGAGGACAACCTGGGAGTTTTGTATAAATGGTCTCCTAAAAATGTCCAAAATAGAATTAAAGTTGAGCAGAGCGCTTGACATATTAGGCTATTAATGCATTTTATCTGTTTAAGTCTTTCTACGTCCATTAGCCACCTGACAGGATAGATTATTTTTATCTGTAAAGATTATTTTCATCTTAGATGTAGGTCTTTAAATGGGTGATGAACAATAATTCATCCATTATGACTCAGGAACACCTTTAGGTTGATGAACTTTTAATTTTCAAGCCTAGTATAAGCACAGTGCTGAATACTACCACTTGGAAAAATCTGCAGTGTATCAAATACACATTTTTCCTGCTGTATGTTGATATTAGGTATTGAGGAAACTTGGAGACTGACGGTGCTTTATAAGAAAATAGCAAATAGATAGATTTTTTTGGTCCTAAATATTTCATTTCATTTGATGGAGAATCTAGACCAGGGGATTAGAAGAACAAAAGAAAGCCTTACATGTTGCTGCTTTTAAATATGAGTCAAATTTCAAATAAAATTTTATTTGTATAGTGCATCTCAAAGTGCTTTACGTTATAAAACACAAAAATACAAAGTTGTAGAACACAGTCAACAGTTGAAACAAGAGATGTGCCGATCAGGTTTTTCCTCCCGATACCGGTCATCCATGGGGGTCGATCACAGAAACCGAGCACTGATACCGATCACATAATTATTTTTTTTTTTTTATCATAAACACTACCGGTTACATTATGTGGAAAAAGG
>NW_006800235.1:748257-750330 GCF_000485575.1 Poecilia formosa
TGTTGATTAATGTTTCATGATTATGTTTCAAAAGCAACTCTAACCAGGTGGGTTTTAGTCTTGATTTAAAGGCACTCAATGTCTCAGCTGTTTTGCAGTTTTCTGGAAGTTTGCGCCAGATTTGTGGTGCATGGAAGCTGAATGCTGCTTCTCCATGTCTGGTTCTGGGATGCAGAGCAGAACCAGAACAGGAGACCTGAGGGGTCTGGAACGTTGATGCAACAGCAGATCTTTAATGTATTGTGACGCTAAACTGTCAGTGATTTATAAACTAACATCAGTATTTTAAAGTCTATTCTCTGGGCTACAGAGAACCATTAGAAGGAGTTTAGAACTGTGTGATGTGCTTTATGTTCCTGGTTTTAGTCAGAACTCCAGCAGCAGCGTTCTAGATCAACTCCAGCTGTCAGAGTAATTATTATTATAATTTTTTCTTATGCCAACTTGTGAAGACACTATTGCAGTAACCAATGCGACTAACGATAAACGTATGGATGAGTTTCTCTGATGCTGAGACTTTAGCAAGATGAGGTTAAAAGACACATCAAACACATCCTGCATTGCTAAACACACATATGAAAACAAAGAAAATGCATCTTGCACATCATTCCTGCTGTTTGCTTTTCCAAAAACATTAAAAACCATCAATCTCAATGTGTATTGTTAAGTAGCTAATAAATAAAACGGCTGCGTATCGCCGTAAAATACAAAATATTAACATTTAAGAAAGAAGCCATGCAGCACCTCGTTTTCAAATGTCTCTTATGTCTACATACATAGTGAAATATGTGCAATATTTTCCACCCAAAACAGAATTATGCAATTTCTTTAGATGTATTTATTGTATTATCACTTAACGTGATACATTTCTTATAAGAATTTTGCTTTATTGGTATCATAAGTTCCAATTAACGGTGTTTAAAAGCCCTTTGTTGTTGGTGTTGATATTTTCTCCACTGTTTGTTTTATGAAACCAATACATTTGAAAATAGTTACTGTGTGCAGTTTGGTAATACAAATCACAATTCTTTCTGTGACCGGTGTATTTTAGAGACACATTACAATTAGTGTTTTTTAAAAGCATTTATTGTTTGTGAATCTATAATTACTGACTCGCAGTTATATAAAGGTGATAAAACATAATAAATAGCAGTTTTTGTCTTGTTCTATTATTATTTTTATTTTTTATTTTTTTGTTAAATAGTACTTATCGGCACTTATCACAACAGTGGTAAAAATATCATGTTTACCAATAAAATTTAGGATCTGTAGTCACACCTCCAAACATCTTTTTGCATACTTTCAGTTTTGTAACTTAATTCATTATTAACTTTTGTATATTTTTTCTAATAATCATCTACTCCTTCTGTTTTTACTAATTCATTAATTTAACTTTGAACTAATTTAACTGCTATTTACATTACTATCATCATGGGTTGTAACATATTGTCAGTTAAAACAACTTCAGTCATTTAAAAAAACTTGGTTCTCAGTACTGAACATTGTGGATCACCAGATATTGTGTTTTTTAAACATGGTTGTGTTTTATAGAGTTGTTCCTCCTCTAACTTGTTTTGCTGTAACTTATTTAAAGCGAAGTTATTTAATCAATAAATAACTTCACCTATTTATTAAGCGAAGTTTAATAAATAAGCAAAGCAAAGGTTGGAAACGCTTCACTGTTTTATGTTAGCTGTTTTTGAACAGAGTGGCAATTTAATTAAAACCAAAAAACTCATGACTCAATGAAAAATCTTTCGACCAACTGTCTCTAGGTTTTTATTACACTGAAACCAAAGCTGTGATTAGTTTTTTATGGAGCCTCCCTATCGGTCACCATGTAATTATTACTTTCCTTCCTCCAGTTGTTGTCCTGTATTTAGAAAATAAATTTAAACACAAAAGCAAAATGATGTTTTTTTTTGTTTGTCCCATCCCACAGTGTAACAATAAGAATTATCAGAGAGCCAGAAAGAAGCCCAACAGATTTACTTTCACAAGTACAGTGTTACGGCTTTGACTATAATCCTCTACTTTTATATTTTATATATATAAACATATATATATATATAT
>NW_006800235.1:750363-784324 GCF_000485575.1 Poecilia formosa
TATTTATTTTTACTAAAGCGTTAATCAGGATTTAGTTTGCGTGTTTTTTCTTGATCTTGATGATGGGACTGTTTCTTTTTCAGGACAAGACTTTTGGCTTGAAGAACAAGAAAGGTGCCAAGCAGCAGAAGTACATTAAGAATGTCACACAGCAGGTCAAATATGGACAGCAGAGCGCCAGACAGGTCAGCACGCTTTATCTGTTTAATCTTCAAATGATCCATGTTTCTCTAATAATCCAGTTGTCCATTCTGTAGGGACTTTACCTGAAGTCTAGACAAAGCCTCTGCTAAAGCTAGCTAATCTAATCCAAACTTTATGGTATCGTTATTCCTGTGTTGAGATTGCCCAGGCAGAAGCAGATAAGACCAGTAAGAAGACTGACAAGAAGAAAGAGCTCGACGAACTCAATGAGCTGTTCAAGCCTGTAGTTGCTGCCCAGAAAGTCAGTAAAGGTAACACGTAGTCAGCCAGATCGACTCCCTTTATGGCCTTAATCTGGTCTAAACTGGTCATCGTTTGCCCAAGTAACTGTTTTCTTGTTTGAATTGTGTTCAGGTGTCGATCCAAAGTCAGTGCTGTGTGCGTTCTTTAAGCAGGGCCAATGTACTAAAGGTGACAAGTGTAAGTTCAGCCATGACTTGTCCATGGAGAGGAAGTGTGAGAAGAGAAGCGTCTATGTGGACGAAAGAGACGAAGACCTGGAAAAAGGTTGGTGGATGTGCTGTTCAGCTAGACAACTTCACAGCTGCTTCCTGAGTTAGAAATGGGAACTTCTTTCATATCTAACTTTCTGCTTCCTGTTTCATTCAGACACTATGGAGAACTGGGATGAGAAGAAGTTGGAGGAGGTGGTCAACAAAAAACACGGAGAAGCAGAGAAGAAGAAAGCCAAAACACAAATAGTAAGTGTATTTTTATTATTTTATTTTTTCTGTCAAACTGAATTCAAAAGTAGTGGTGAATCAGTCTCACTTCACCTACCAGACCCCAAACACGCCGTCATTTCTCCTGTTTGTTTGCTTTTTTGTAGGTGTGTAAGTACTTCTTGGAAGCCATAGAAAATAACAAGTACGGCTGGTTCTGGGTGTGTCCAGCAGGGGGCGACAACTGTATGTACAGGCATGCCCTGCCACCTGGTTTTGTACTAAAGAAAGACAAAAAGAAGGAGGAGAAAGAAGAGGAGATCTCATTGGAGGAGCTGATAGAGAGTGAGGTGAGACAGATGGCTCGTAAACAAAGATGGTCAAAAACTAGAGATGCACTCATCTGTTATTAATCTGTATCAGTCACAATATTGAGAAAAATTCTAGGTCAGATATTAATGACAATGTGCCTGACCCATAATGGCAGATCTATTCAATCTAATTCTATGTGTCATCCTCAGAGACATCATGATTTATTTTTTATCATTATATTGAGAATTCCTAATTGTTTATTTAAGAACCATTTGAAAGGTTTGTTGCTGTTTATTTTTACATCTATAAGCTAGCCAACCTTTTTTTATCAGTTTCAGATTCTTTATTTTACATTGGCTGTTCTAGTCGCATTTGCTCTGACTGAACAAATGAAACTTGTTTTTACATGTTTGACCAAGTTTCTGAAGGTGTTGATGAATTTATTTGTGCAGAGTTAATTCAGTACATTTGCATCTGTGTTTACAAGAAATGCATGTAGGGATGCACTGATTTGAAAATTTAGGCTAATATCAATATCTGATATTAATATTGCTTTTATTTACCAATATTATGTTATTTCACTACAGTTTCAATACTTCTGGGAGGCAAACACGACCAGAAACGGGAAAAAATAAATGTTGGTTGTTCATGTCGGCTCAGTTTTGTATATCAGAGAGATACTGACCGTTGTGATATATCAGCGGTCTCAAACTCAATTTACCCGGGGGCCGCTGGATGAGGAGTCTGGATGAGGCTGAGCCGCATAAAGGATTCCACAAAAAAACATTTAAAAAATATCCTCATATGTCATCAACATTTAATTATTTCTCCAATACATGAACTGCAGGCTTTGGCTAAGACAAAGACATGATGAGGGTGTGACAAAATTTAGGTTGCGTTCACACTGCAGCCTGAATTCCGATTTTTTGTCAAATCGGACTTTTTTCGCAGGGCCGTTCACACAGCCACACATATGCGACCTGTATGTGTTCTGCAGTCTGAACGGGCAAACGACCTGAAAGTGTCCCGCATGCGCAGTAGAGGGCGCAATAGCGTCAGCGTTCTCAGTGTTCTGCCAACCGCCATAAAAAGAAGAAGTGCTCAGTGTTTGCGGAAGTAAACATGGAGGCTAACGGTGGAGCTTAGCTTACATATTTGAAGTTGTTGTCCAACCGGAGCAGCATATTAACAACTTAATCCTCATTATAGTCCGTCATAGTTGTTTTTCTTCCCACTTCCGCATATCAGGAAGCAGAATTTGTTGAATATCAGTGACGTTCAGTTCGGATGGATGCGGCCTGGACGTTGGGTCGATTTGAATCGGATACGTATCGGATATGGGTCGCATTCGAAAAGAATCCGACCTGTGCTGTTCAGACTGTCATGAAAAGATCAGATACAGGTCGCATTACGTAAAAGAAATTGGGTCACTTTGGGCTGCAGTGTGAACGCATTCTAAGTTTATTCCACTTGGCGTCACTCTTGTTCTACGTTTCATAGAAGTCTTTAGCCAGCTAGCAACGTATGGAGAACGTCTCGACGCGTGACGTCATTACCGCTTAAACTTGTCACAACAGCGCGGCGGATGACGAGCAGCCCAGTAACTGTCGCCTTTCTCTGCGTTTGATCGTGGCATTTGTTAATGGTAGAAAGTACCGCAATGGCGACTGCAGGGAAGGGAAACTGGTACCGGACCGGTCCATCATCAGGCCACACTATTGTTACAAGCGTAGTGTGCATGAAGTCAGTGTAGCTTAGCCTAGCACCGAATGTCAGCCATGACGAGGAACTGCGGGCGGCACTTCCTTTAGAGATCCGCTCACCCTGTGGGCCCCACTAATATTATACTTTCATATCACGGTGGGGGCCACGAGAATGAGACCTCTGTGATATATTGTGCATCTCTAGTTTCAAGTCAATTCAGCGCTGTTGTTCTATATCACATCGGTATCGGCCGGTACATGGATCGGTACATCTCTAGCTAAAAGTTTTTTCTGAGTCAAACGTTTGGCTGTATCGTGTAGTCATTCCCTGGTTCTGTTCTGACGTGTGTCTCCATCCGTAGCGGGCCGCTCTGGGTGTAAACGTAACTCGGATCACACTGGAGACCTTCCTGGCCTGGAAGAAGAGGAAAAGGCAGGAGAAGGTTGGAGTTCTTTTCACCATTAGTGTCGATTTTGTTCCTGCTTACTGCTATAGAAGTTAGCTGCTCTCCGGCTCTGATTGGTCCAGGCTCTGCTTTTGGTTGCAGGTGGATAAAGCCAGGGAGGAGCTGGAGAAGAAGAAGGCGGACTTTAAGGCTGGCAAGTCGCTCATTGTGAGTAAATGTTTATTTCTGAAGGGACTATGTTTCTACCGTGACCTGCAGCTTTAAACCCAGTGGTGTCTGTCCAGGTGAGCGGCCGAGAGGTGTTTGAATTCCGGCCGGAGCTGGTTGACGATGATGACGACGAAGCTGATGATACTCAATACGCCGACGAAACGAAGGAAGAGGATGAGGAAGAGGTAAATGGATAAAAATGATTATGTATTGGTTTTTATTTCTATTTATTTGAGATAAAAACTTCATCTGAAATCTGTTTTCCAGCTTTATCTTGAACTGATGATTTTGTAAATATGGAAACAGTTAACTATTTGAGTTAAAACCATATAAGCAGATATCGTGGAAATGGTTGTTAATATTAGAATAAACTCAGATGTGATTATAAACCTGAAAGCTTGGTAAATGATCTAATTCTGCAGTACTGATTTGTGTCGGCAGGTGGCAGAGTTATACTTGATATTGGACTGTAGCTTCTGTAGCCATGTTTGCATTTATCTAAAGAAAGCGTAATTTATCTTAAAGTACTATCCATACTACAGTTTATTAGTACCAAACGTCCTTTACCTCTTTTTTTCAACTAGAGATGGGATCAGTCAACTTATTTACCTCCGTATTAATTAAATCAAAACTACAAATGGAGATTAACAGCATGTAGTTTGATGCACTTTTGAATTTTATTAAAATCTGCCAAAGGTTAAAGATATTCTGTGGTGCATAAATGAGGATAATTTTAGTTTTTTTTTATTTTCTGTTGGATTTAAAACTTAACTCAAAGAACCTGCAGCCTGCTTTTTTTTCTCTTATGGTAAAAAATAGACTACATAAAACAAACATGTTTATCCCATTGTGTTGCTATAATATGAAAAGTCTCTGAACTTCCTTCTTACTTTCTTTCAGACTGATCTTACAGATGTCCAGGACATAGACTTATCCCGTTTCATTCCACAAGAGGTCGACCATACGGGTATTACAGTAGCATCTACAGACCGATTCAGCTCCAGGAATGAGGTGGCAACAGGAGACAACGGTGAGGAAGAGAATAAACCAGCTGATGTCCACTTTGACCTAAATTCATCCAACTCTCGACTGTTTTCCTTTGTTTAGATTGACATGTTTAGATTTTTGTCTGACCTTCTTCTTCTACTTGCAGATGATCAACTAAACTCAGCCTGCGGCGGCGCCGAGGCAAACGGGCTTTCAGGAGGGGAGGATGGAGGAGGGGAGGATGAAGAGGAGGACATACCCGTGGATGAAAATCTGTTCACAGGAGAAGATCTGGAGGAGCTGGATGAAGAACTGAACACACTGGGGCTGGAGGACTGAGGAAGAGGAGGACTAAGTGACTAAAGGGAACGGCAGATGGATGCATGGAGCTAAATATCAGAGACCAGACGTTTGAATGATTTTACCTTTCAGAGACTCCAGTAATAAAGCCGATTATCTCATGACATCACTTCCTGTCTCTGCGCCCTGTGTTTTCAGCGCCGACTGTCAAACCTGCATCATTCTGCAGATCTCCACAACTGGGCGATAATCTGGGCCTACATCCTTCTCTTTGTGATTCGTTCAGTAATATATTTAATAATCCGAGGCATAAATCTGAAATGAATGTCACTTCCTTTTATGCCAGAGTTTCAGAGTAAAGATGCACTTTTTGTCTCTCAAATCCATAATTTCATTAAACTGATTTAAAACTTCAGCCTGGTGACAGACCAGTTTTCATTTAAATCCAGCTTTCTTCATGAGCATCACCCTCAGAGACCAGATTCATACTCATTCCCAGCTCCATATTGTAAATAATCTGAGATGCCTCCTTATGAAATAAAATAACTACATTCAATGTTTCTTTTCTTCTACTTTAACTCACCTTTTATCTGGTGTTTTACTCCTGATTTGTTACAGAGAAAGAAAAAAAATTTGATTGGTGCAATCTAACAAGCACACAGTACCACAGGTTCTCCACTGTACAGTGGTCATAAGGTGCTTTTATCTATATTTGATACTTGGAACAAAAAGAACAGAAACAGACTTCCACAGCAATGAGATTTGAAAAGTTAATTTATTTCAGCAACAACTGACAAATACAAACTGATCTTTTCAAAGCTTTATTTCTGTGATCTTCCACTTAATTAGAAAACATTTGATTCCTTCAAAGATTAGAGTATTACATCAGAACAAATTCATTTCATACAGATAAGGGTTTAATGAAAAATGTAAATACTTAAAGGTTGCTATGTTCTAATTTACTGAGATCTACATTTTGATTTGTATGGCTTGACCTGGTGGGTATTAAATGTATAACAATAATGAAAACCTCGACATTGAACACAAGTGTACCGAAGCCTGTCAATAAGCAGGAATCTCCTTAGGATGGATTTAACTGACCCAAACATGGGAGAATGTTGGGAAAACCTGGTTATTCCTTTAGACTTTAGAGATAAACCTTTTGATTATTTCTGGGCTCTTTTAGTCATGGTGTATCTTCCTTAACCTTTAAAGACTTGAGTTTTACACACAAAATATATGAACCACATTCACACCAAGACCACTTATGTACTGCAACACCTGAAATCTATTATTGGTTAACTTTGAAGCAAGATTTAGCTTGATATTCATGGAAAATTTGTTTTATGTCGGAGTGACTCAATTGCAGTTTTCCGGCCGATCACAAATTTAAAAAAAAATCTGATTCAGATTTTTGACGGTACCGATTTTTTTGTCTGAAAAGTCAAAGTTGGCAACAGTGGTGGGCGGCTCTATCAGGTAACCCTCTAACAGCAAAACAAAGGGGGGCAGTGGCTGATGTTTAGTCTTTTGCTGCAGTGAATCAGATCAGTTTTTCATGTATCCACCAATCACTAATCTACCAAAACATTGGACATCGGCCAAAACTGGAAATACCGTATTTTCTGCACTATAAGGCGCACTGGATTATAAGGCACACCTTCAATGAATGGCCTATTTTAAAACTTTTTTCATACACAAGGCGCACTGCATTATAAGGCGCATAAAATAGACATTACAGTAGAGGCTGAAGTTACGTTATGCATCCCCTAGATGGAGCTGCACTAAAGGGAATGTCAACAAAACAGTTCGACTCCGGTCAGCGAGGAGAGCCTTCCGCAACTGGGCCGGGGCGTGGCCGGACGATGGTCACCCTTCTCCGTTCGCGCACAGCATGTTAGTGGAGAACATGGTGCTAAATGACCTGCAGACGACCTGATTATAGACGGTCGGTAGGTTGATAGGTCACTCAAACTTTATTAACAAACCAGCGTTCTGACAACTATCCCAGCATGCACAGCACGCTTCTTCTTCTATGGGTGAAAATGAAGTTGGCGGTTGCTTACCGTAGTTGCTATACCTGTCGTGGCTCAATATTGGTCCATATATAAGGCGCACCGGATTATAAGGAGGACTTTTGAGGAAATTGAAGGTTTTTAGGTGTGTCTTATAGTGCGGAAAATACGATACCTAAAAATGTCCTCTTATGGGAGTTGATGGGATTCAACTGGTCTTGAGGGTAAAAGTGTAAATTATATTGGTATCAGTCAGTTTGCCCTTTTTTTTATTTTACATATTAGGATCGCTCTGATAAGTAAAACTGTGCTAAAATTAGCCAAATTAGAGTTCAGGGTTTCCCCCCAGTGTATTATAGGCCTGGCGGCCACCATCCTTTACTAGCGCCACCCCCAGGCTAAGCCTTTCTTGTTTATGTTTTTAGGAAAATAATAAAAAAAAATAAAATAAAATAACTTTTTTCTTTTTTAAGCCAGATTGCAAGAGTCTCTGTTGCTCTGAGCAGGTTATTCCTAAAAGATATGTTTATAGAAGATAGGTTTATAGTTTATGCATTTAAAGCCGGACCAATCACACCGCTGGCTCCTCTGCTCGTTGCCTCGCGCGCCGCAGTAGCTGGATTAAGTTTACCTCAGCGCGGATCCCGCGCGCCTCCTTTCACTCTAACTGAACACAGGCTGACCTGTATGGATATTTACATCAGGTAGGAATTATGATTCTTTCCAGAGGTTTTGATCAAGGTAGGACTTTAAACACCACTCTGGTTAGCTCTGGTTGCGCAGCTCTACTTGAGCTGCAGGAATAACTTGTAGTCGCTGTCAGAGGCGAGTTGAGCGAGCGGTGACAATGATTTATATTGTGAACAAAGAATTTTGTGCGGCTTTTCCATCTCAACATGCTGCCCAGGGCCGGCTCTGCCTGCGCTGATAAAGTTTATCTATGTGTCCCGGTTGGCCGGTGTATTAGTTAATGAACTAGCGCTAACCTGATCATGCAGTTCAGTCTGGTGAGGAGCTTTCGCGCTTTCCTGTCTGTAACGCATCAAGCTGATTTTATATTATTATTTTCAGTATTATTTTTCCGATTACACAATGCATCAAATCGCATCAAATGCTTTGTCCACTTAGAGTTAATGTGCGCAGCTGCGTGGAGATCTGAGAAACTCGGTCCCATAAACTCGACCAACCAGAATAGTTTCTGCAATCAGTTATAATTGCAGTTTACTAAATTGTATTTGTGAACAAACAGAGCTCAAACTTAAAGATTAAACTCATAGCATCAGACTGTTGCTATGGTAACAAAATCTAACTATGAGTATTGTCCTTTGAACTTTTACAAAGTAAACTTGCCAGCTCCTTACATTTAAATGTTAAACAATTTAAAATCTTTTAATTTATGTATGCTGAAATTGAATCAAATTTAGCAGCATTGATCATCTCAATAAAGTGTTAAATTCATGCATCTGTGGTCTGTGTTAAAATATTAGCATTTATGGGGCCCCTGAAGATCTGGGGGGCCTGATGGAGCTCTTGACTTAATTTGGATTAAACAAAAGTGCAAATAATTGATATTCATTTTAAATGTATATTTTGACTTGTTGTTTTTAAGACTAGTTGTGGGTTTAAGTAGTGTTTCACTGGCAATGTTTTCTGGTAACGTATAATTACTGAGTGATATTTTAAAATTTCCTGTCACCTTAACATCTTTTAAAACAAAAATACGGTGGACCGCCGGTGGACCGCCTCGGCACCCCGACCACCAGGCTTAGCAAGTTTTCTGGGGGAAACCCTGGCGTTTACTTCCATCTTGTTTCAAACAGCAACAAGATGGTGTCAGAAAGGGGAGCGAGTCGGTCGTGTGGTATTTGTTTGGTCATCTGACAGGTAGTGATGAAACAGGATTTTGGGGTCTTTAATTGAAGCAGAGATGCAGATGGTTTTTACACAGTGTTGAAAGTCTGGGAAAATATGTATATAATGTTGGTAAGTGCTGGTTATCAGCCATAACAGCAATATTAATATCGAATATCGGGCCAAAGTTTCAAATCGGTGCATTCCCAATACACTTTGCAACAGAAGGGATCATAGGAATTAAAAATTAATAATAAAAAAGTTCGACATTTTATATGAAATGTATATTTTTCACAATATATGTTTGGATGTCTTGCTGTCAAAAGGGTTATTGATCAGAAATTATAAAAATATAATCCAATAAAAAATATTAATAAAAAACGCTGAATGCAGACCTTGATGTACTTTTTATTTATGAAAAGAAAAAAAAATCAGTCCAAATAACACATTCAGTTGAGCTCAGTATGGGTTTACATATCTGAACTGACTGTTCAAGGTCAAGTTCTTTAAACTTAGACAACAGGATCCTGCTCACAGTTTAGCAAAAACAAATCTTCTGAATCATAATGTAGCTAATTTTCAAACTCCAAATTTAGCCTATTTTTCCCCACAAAGTCTTGCTTTGAAATGTAAATTAAACAGAAACATCATTAAACACAGAGACGCTTACTGACTGAATACGAGTCAGGCAAAGGGTCGGGTCAGAGGTCAGGAGATGATGTTGGTGTCTGTTGGTCTGTCAGGTCAGGTGTCGTTTTGTTATGACAACAGTCGCCTGGGGAACAAAAAGCTGCAGTGTTATTAACAGGAAATGGGGTGACATCATTTCAGCTTAAAAGTGCTTCATTTAACCAAGCTGTCAGTCTACTTTACCTTTAAATAAGAAATAAGGAACTAAATGAAAGCAGAACAACAAAGCCAGAGCATGCAAGCTGACAGATACAGTGCCTTAGAAAAGTCTTTGTAAAAGATTTTAAAAAAATACATTCACAGATGCTCTCTGTGCAACCTGACTGAGCAAAAAATAAATATTAAAACATTTTATATTAAAAATGAAGGTTTAAAACATTAACCATTAAACCAGATTCAAGTTTCTGAACAAAATGCGACAGAATGAAAAAAGTTTGCAGGATATAAAGACTTCTGCAAGGCTCTGTAACTTACATATGTTATTGTGAAACTAGGGCTGAGCGATAAATCAACATTTTCAATCCATCACATTTTGAAGACTTAATTTTTGGGGAAAAAAATAAAAAATTTCTCACCAATTCATCCTTTGTGTTTCCATAGAACACCTAAGGCGGCCATCTTGTTCCATAAACATGCTTAACAGTTTCTATTTATTTAGATTTTTAATACAGGTCACCTCAACCATGAAGTATTATAGCCAGGCTAAAATTTTTATTTTTTTTAAATTACAGTCATAATATTATGAGAATAAACTCATATTATTAGGAGAATTAAAGTGGTACTTTTAAGAGAACTACAACATAAAAAATTTAAATTACAATGAGAAATGTTGAGCATCTTTGAAGTTATACTTTGTAATCAGTTTTAAAAATAATCTTTTATCAGATCAGGGTTGAATTATTATCAGTAGTAGAACTTTAAAACGACATGCAAATAATTGACTTTATTTAGAAAAAGAACTACACAAACTGAGGTGGTCACATCAGGTCCTGATAGTTACACTCTTCTTTTGTAATTTTTTACAGTGTTTTTTTATGTATTTCATAATGCTTTTTTTCTGGCTAAAAAAACATTATGAATTATGGGGGAGGGGCTCTGCTAATATTATGACCATATTCTCTGATCTAAACAAACATTCTCACAGCCTGGCCCTGATGCTCAGACATACAACTCACAGAAGGAATGATTAAAATAAATCCACTTCTCGAAAATTTTTTAAGTTATTTCTATTTTAGAAAAGGGAGAGAGCAATAATAATAATAATAATAAAAGCCTAAAAAAGCCAACTAAAAATGGTTAAAATTAAAAAACCGGATCTGGTTTGAAAGAAAAAAATTTTAATTGGATTTTATTTTTAATTCTCATCGCCCAGCCCTATCTGAAACTCTAACTACAATACCATGAGAGAAATGATCTGAGGTGTTAGATACAGGGTTTCCCCCAGAGTTTTGGAAGCCTGGCGGGCTACTAGGCTTGACTTGTGCCCCCACCAGGCTAAGAATTATATATTTGTAATAGGTTTCCGGAACCACTGCCAATCTTTTACTGGTCTACATGCAAAGAACTTCAGCAAAAAAAGTGACAAGTCATAGATAAAGGACCAACAAATTTTGGATACTTTAATTAGTATGAAATGACTGAAACAGATGGTTTTTTTGTTTGCCTTTTAAGATTTTTACAGTTGGTGTTTAGGTATTATTAATAATATCTTCCAACAATACATAATTGCCTAGTCATATTTTCAAATTTCCTGTAAACTTTTTAAAAAAATGTATTCAAAAACATGGTGGGCCATAGGATGACCGCCCTGGTGCTCCTACCACTGGTCTTAGCAAGTTTTCTGTGGGAAACCCTGTAGATGTGTGCACAACATTTAGGCATCATTTGCTTTGTTCCTTAAACTATAATCCTTACCTGCCAGTTCTGGCCTAGTAGGTCCGTGGGCGCTTGTGAGACTCCTCACGAGGAGGATCAGCCAGCATCACCTTCATCTTCACTCCGTTGACAATCCGACCGTGGAGCACGGCCATGGCCTCATCTGCACACTGACACACACAAAAACACATAAGTGAAACTCAGACCCACTCCAACCCACCAGGCTTCACACTTCTTTGTGTCAGTAGGTAACTTCTCATCGGAGCAGACAGAAATCACGTGTGGTAACCCAAGGCTCAATTCTGGGACTCGTATTCATCTACATCCTCCTGCCAGCTCACGTTGTAACAAGAAAAAAAGTGACCATATTTACACAGATGATACACAGCTTTATATTACCATGTAACTAATTAACTCTGAATCCATCTAAGCACTGAACAGATGCTTAGAACAAATCAACGTAAGGATGTGCCATAACTTTC
Source organism: Poecilia formosa (assembly GCF_000485575.1). Classification (NCBI taxonomy): domain Eukaryota; kingdom Metazoa; phylum Chordata; class Actinopteri; order Cyprinodontiformes; family Poeciliidae; genus Poecilia; species Poecilia formosa. The sequence continues at coordinate 762,062 of NW_006800235.1, forward strand.
TCCAGCTGAACAGAAATAAAACTCAAGTTATTATCTTTGGACCTCAGCACTAAAATAGTCATCTTATTTTAGGTTAGTCGGTTATTACAGCAAATGAAGAACATTTACAGGATTAAAGAATTTTTCTGATCTAAAGCTTTGAATTGTTGATGAAATGTGTTATACAAATAAACTTGACTTTATTCATTCACTCCTAAGAGACTCACCTGCTTGTCAGCATACTTCATGTATCCAACCTTCCTTCCTGGAACCAAATGGACCTCGATGAGGGAACCAAAGCGACTGCAGAGACAGACATTAGCAGTGAGATAACGCAGAAACATGGCAATGGAGAGGAGTGACGACGTTTACCAGAAGACGTCCTCCAGCACGTCGAGCGGCAGCGGGGAGGGGTTGAAGACAACAAACAGGCGCTCTTTGGCCTTACTGTCGGACGGAGCGAGCTTCTTCAGAGGCGGCAGGGTGACGTCCGTCTGAATGCGAGACATTTGTGAGACAGACGAGAATCCCTGGTGGAGAGAGACGCATTTTCTCACATCTGGGTGGGAAATATTAAGTTTACTGAAAACATTAGGTTTAATTGATGCTACCTCCCGCCTGCATGTGGCAATATGGCTGGAAGACATGAATTACAGCCATAGTCAAATCAGATTGAAATCTGATTTACAATTTTAATCAATTCTTTTCCCCTTGAATTATTTTATTTATCTATTTATTTTTACAAATGACAGAAAATATCTTTAAAAGCTGACTTTATTTCAGATGACCTGAAATCAGAGTTGGGGGAGAGGGAAAGATGGTAGTTCTTGGGTTGGCTACAGAGGACCGGTGAAAAAACAAAACCCAGATTTTGCAAAACTATAAATCTTCAAAGCAAGAAAACGTTATTAAAGATAAAATTGATTTACTGTCCATCTGTAGGTGGCAGCATTTCACACTTCTACGACTACCTGGATGTTGAGTCAATATGGTGAATAACAAAAAGTCCCACTTATTTTCACACTTTAGTGTTAATATCACAAAATTCGTTGCAAATATTTCTGAAGTAGCACAACAAAATCCGTTATTTTGTTTGTAAGAAGAAAAAACAATTACAAAACAATTGTGAAATTCTGAAGGAACCAATTTGTTTTGTTTTTTTTTAAGCAAAAATCTGTTCATTACAACTGGGACCATATTTGGTCATGTGAAGGAATGTATTTGCAATAGGAGGAGCTGGAAGGAGAACAGGAAGTGAATAAACTCACAGCGGGTTTGATCATACTGCTGTTGGCTCCGTTCCACACTGAGGAGAGGATCTGGGCTGTAACAAACTGAGAGGCCATCCGGCCTGCAGGGCTGAACACAAACAACGTTACTAGCATTCAAACGCTCTCGCTCTTCCTCCCATCAGTCAAGTTCTCTATGATCAAGTTTTTGACTCTGATCAAAAACCAATCGTTTTTGACATAACTGAATAATTGTAATAATGCCATAATTTTGGTACCATTGCAATATAGTACAATGTATTCAGGATTTCTATGGCTATACATTGTGACACTTTTGGGTTACATTTATTACAGGTCATGTCGTCATGGTACATGTTTTCTTTTACATATTAATTAACCTAATTCTACGACAGATCAGTCCGTCTTCATTTTCAAATGTTTTTCTCTGAAAACATTATATGACAACCAGACAGACTCAATTTATTAAATACATAACTTCTGAGGGAACTGGCTGCACTAGATTAGATTTTCCTGCATCAGAGTAAAGGGGTTTGATTATATAATAAGTAGAGTACACTTCTCAGATTTTGATTTGTAATATATCTCCTGAACAGATTTGTAACAATGTCTGATTTTTTCCCCCAGGTTTGGCTGAGACTCTAAATTTACATAAACCCAATAAGATTTTTTTTTCTCTGTCTGAAGTTAAATCTATTATTATTATTTTAGGTTAGTCAAAGTTACCTAACTTATTTCTACTTACTAAATATCACAATAATGACAGAAAGGATATGACAGAGATTTATTTATTAATGTCTTCAGAATCAGAAGTTTACATACATTTCCTCAGTATTTTGTAGTATTGCCTTTGAACTGTCTGACTCTGATCAAACCTTTTGGGTTTCGTTCTTCAAGCTCCTCTGTTTGCTAGAGTTCTGGTTTGTCCTGACAGAACTGGTGGAACTGAGTCCATTTTGTGGGCCTCCTTAGTGTCACACGCTTTTTCAGACCTGCCCACATTTTCTCCATAGAACTGACTTCATATCTTGGCCGATTTCTTCTGGCTTTCCGTTGTTTCAAAAAGAACCCCACATATTTGAGATGTGGCCTTCAAATACAGCTACAAGCTTGACTCCAATTAACTCAAATGTGTCAGTTAACCTGTCAAAAATTTTCAATGCCATGACATCATCCCCTGGGCTTGGCCTCATTGCTTAAAGAGACAGTAAGCATTCTGTATGTAAACTTCTGATTTTGAAGACACGAATAAATAAATCTCTGACACATTCTGTCATCATCACTAGCAAACAGAAATACTTTTATTTGTTATTGGTCTGACTTAACTTGAGACATGTTTTTATTGGATGTATGTAAATTTCTGGTTTCAACTGCATTGTACTGCTTAACGTACCGCTGCTGACACACTGAAGTTTGTGGTTGTAAAGAAACAAAATGTGATAACGGTCAAGAGGTGTGAAAACATTTTCAAGGCTCTGCCAATTGACTGTCCATTAGAAAGATTATTGACAGTGAATGCTCTCTCTAAAACAACATCCAATGCTACCTTAAGCAATGTGGTGTGTGTGTGTGTGTGTGTGTGTGTGTGTTACCTCTCTCCATCTTCGTAAAAAGCCACTTGAATTCGGTTGCCAGGTGGATACTCAAAGCCGTTCAGCTTCTCCTTGGCATAAACTGCTGATCCGAGATTATTGTAGCGAATCAGAGCGTGACCTGGAGGCACACGGAGGAGCCCAATTTAGGCGGGTCATCTCCAATCAGAACCAACACAAACTGCTGACACCAAAACTTCTGCTTCCTATGAAAATGTTTCTTTGAATCTTTTCTGAACAGATTTGTTTAGTCTCCTTTGATATCTCTAACAAACTGATCGAAAACTGCTGACTTGCCATGTGTGATGACATCATCAACGCCAGGGTTTGGTCATAACCAGCCCAGTGACCCGTATCAAGGTTTTAAACAGCTTAAAGACTTTTCTATCACACTCTTCCAATAGTTGGAAGTTATTGTACTGAGATATATGATCATATTTCTGTTTTTAAAATACTTTAGTTTTTTTGTTCTGATGTGGTATCTGTGATATGTAAATGTGATATTTTCATTATTTCATGGTGGACAATCACAATTAACAAAAGTAACAGATTGCAAATATCAGTAAATAATATACATGCGTTTCAGTTACTAATAAAGTTACTGAAAATTACTGACTTTTCAATGAAAATAGTCTAATGGGTATGAGGTATATTCAGCCCCTCCAGGATTTTGCAATTCATTTTATGCAGTCAAAATCAGTTTTTGATTTTGACTGCAAAATCAAAAACTGATTTTTGATCAGTTTTTGATCAAAAATCAAAACTGATCAAAAGTTTTGATTTTGATCAGTTTTGATCAAAACTGATCAGTTTTGATCAGTTGTGATCAATTGTTTTGAACAACTGTTTAAAACAATTTAGAACAATTTCTAAATTGTTCTAAATTTCTAAATTTAGAACAATTTAGAACAATTGTTCTAAATTGTTACTTTAGAACAATTACTTTAATTGTTCTAAAGTAATTTAGAACAATTACTTTAGAATTGTTCTAAAGTAACAATTCTGCTACTTTAGAATTGTTTCCAAAAATATTTTGTGATTTGTTTTTTGTCATTACACCGCTTCTAAATTTTCACATATAAAAGTGAAAAAAGTTGTGCTATGGTGGCTCAGGGATTAAGTGCAACCCACATATGGAGGCTTTCGTCCTCGACGCGGCTGTCGCAGGTCAGATTCCCGGCCTGGCGACCTTCGTCACATGTCCTCTCCCTTCTCTCATTACCCACTTTCCTGTTAATTCACTATCAAATAAAGGCCAGTAGAGCCAATAAAATCTTTTTAAAAAAAGGGGAAAAAATGGACAAATTGAACACAAACATTTTCACTCTGTAAAGAACTTAAATAACTTTATTTTTATTACTTACCATATTAATCACGGACTATAACTTCACATAAAGAGACGGCAGTACAAGTCAGACATACTGCCACCTGCAGGTGGGAGATAGTCACTTAAACCTAATGTTTAACCTCTTTTTTTTAAGGTTTTAAGGTTTTATCTACTGGTCTTTATTTGACACTGGAGGGACTGAATATTTAACTTATTATACAACATTGTTTGTTTTTCTTAAACCAACATTTTGTGTAAACATGACGATATTGTGAAACCATTATATTGTAATTCAAACTTTTCAAGCTGTGTAACAAAGAGACCCTCCCACCCCCTCTTCACAACTGCTCTCTAACTCGACCATGTATCGACCTCCATTTGCCGCTGAAAAGTCATTAGAACGGTGAGAACAATCATATCAGACCTGATAAAACACACAGCAGAATTAATCCACAGTGGGGGAGAATACCTTTGCTCATACCATACGAGTCTCTGTGAAGCTCACAGTACTCCATGCCTGGGATGAGGTCAAACAGAGCAAAGATCTGCTCCTGGGTGAGCGCGGCCCGCGTGGACACCATCAGAGAGCGGGTGAACTCGCTTTGGCGGTAGTCCATCATGGAGTAGTTCCCCTGATCAGCTGTAGTACAGAAAAACAAAAACAAACAAGGTAAGAAACAAAAAAAAAGTTCAGATTTTAAACGTTTGATCGTGTTTTTAAAGTGCATACGGGTGATGATGGGGTATTGGTTCATGGAGTCACTGGAGCTGTAATCTCCCCCCCTCGCCCCTCCTGCAGAGTAATCTTCGGAGGAGTTGTTTTTACTGCGGGGTTCAGCGAGGATGGCCCTGTAAGCTGGAGACAGTACCACAGTTTTTGTATTTAACCAACAAGACATTGGCTGAGGTTCTAATTCATGAAATCTATTGTTATGAACGTTTCCAAAACTGCTTCTCAAGTGATAAATTCCACACTACAACCTGAACCAGTGGACCGACCCGGCACAGACTCACATTTGTCACAGTTCTCGATGGCAAGGGCAGCTTGAGAGGGTTTGTAGTAGCGCACGTAGCCAAGGCCTTTGCTTTCACCTGTGACTTTGTTTCTGATGAGGATGCAATATTCAATATCTCCGTACTCCTGGAAAACAGTCATGGGACAGAAATGAAACAAATGCTGCTCTAATATTCTGAACAGGTATGCAAGGTACTCTAAAGTTGATTGGTCTTATTGATTAACAATTGATTAGTAGCCACGTTCTTAAAAACTTGAGTTTTCTCTTGTGTTAAGATGGCTAACCGACTTTCTACACATTTTCATAACTGAATTAAAAAAAAAAAGAAAACACATTACATTTTAACATTATTTTGTGTCAGCTAACTGAAAAAAAAGAAAATTGTGGTTTTCTCACATTAATAAACTTTGACATATTTATTAAAAAAATCAAAAAGAAACCTCTTAGGTTGCTGAATAGAAAAATAAAAGATAAAAAGTATTTTTATACTTTAAAAATAAGTATCGGTCGAGGCCATGGTCTTGAGCCGGAAAAGGGTAGAGTGCCTTCTCCGGGTTGGGGGGCAAGGAGGTCCAGCCCCAAGTGGAGGAATTTAAGTATCTCGGGATCTTGTTCACGAATGAGGGAAGAAAGGTAGGCTCTACGGAGCCCAGCCACCCTATCCTTTAGAGATAAGGTGAGAAGCTCAGTCATCCGGGAGGGACTCAGAGTAGAGCTGCTGCTCCTCCACGTCGAGAGGAGCCAGTTGAGGTTCGGGCATCTGGTCAGGATGCCTCCTGGACGCCTCCCTGGTGAGGTGTTCCGGGCACGTCCCACCGGGAGGAGGGGAAGACCCAGGACACGCTGGAAGAAGTGGCTGGGGAGAGGGAAGTCTGGGCCTCCCTTCTGAAGCTGCTACCAACGCGACCCGATCCCAGATAAGCGGGAGAAAATAGATGGATGGATGGCATTATTTATGTGAAACTGTCTGTAGTTGCTCTTGAAGGAATGCTTCATGAAGTGCACTAACTCACAACAGCCCTCAAAATCATTTTGCATCCCTAACCAGACTCTGGGCCATTTCTCATTCCTGTTCTGGCGTTGCTCTGCCATCTTTCTTTCTGCATCAACTGGCTCCACTTGAGGATGAGCAGCAGCACTGTCTGCTGTGTAGCGGACAAAAGCAGATCCGTGGTTGATAGAGGTAGATAAGATTGTTGGATAAGATCAGTTTCACATCCAAGTATCGGCCAATCACTGATCTTCCAAAACAAAGGAAATTGGGGCCGATTTATCTGTGTACTTATAAAATAAAGGCTTGAAATATTTCACCATATTTGCTTTACATTTTAAAATGAATGACAAAATGATATTGTAAAAGAGTAATTACTCTGAATGTGTTTTTCAGATCCTCCTCTGTGAAAGTTTTGGGAATCATGATGAAGATCCTGGTCAGCTCTTCATCCTCAACGTCTCTGTGTCTGGCTGATCCTCGTGACTGTGCTATAAACACCTAAAAAAACACACAAAACAACATCCATATTATAGTCTAATAAATCATATTCATAAATTAAGATAAAGCAGAGATTTGCTGTCATTCGTTCAGGACTCTGGTGCTGGCACCATCCGGACCTGCAGCCTTGCTCTGATTCATTCTCTCCAGCTGCCTCTTTGCTTCTAGATACAGAAAAGTGGGATGGGGAGGCAAAGGGAGCAGCAGCTTCTCCTGTTTTGGTTGAAGACAAACTTGTGGAAGCAGAAGAGTCCATAACTGAGGTAGAAGATAGGACATCTGAGGTTTGACAGGAAAGCTGTGGGTCAGAGGAAGGTGGGACCTCTGTATGGTAGAGGACAGGAGAGGATGACGATGATGAACTTGTTCCTGAACTGAACCTGTTGAAAAATGTGTTCAGCTCATTTGTTCTGTCAAGGCTTCCATCAATCTGATCCTCCTTTTGCTTGAAGCCTGTTGTTAATCTTCTTCATCCCTGACCACACATCTCTAATAATGTTCCTCTGCAGTTTATTCTCCAGCTTCTTCCTGTACTTCTCCTGTATTTCAACAAAGGTTTGTATTCAGAACAGAGAAAAACAAGTTTACATCAGATTTCTCCAGATGAGGTCTTGGTTTGGAGACATGCATCCTTGACATTAGCATAAAACAAATCCGAAATCTTGTTTTTTTTGCTCCTGCTCTGCATCCATGATGCCTCCTTTTCAACTCCTCTGGGCTTTCTGGTTTCAGCTGTGGTATTATTTTAGCTTTTTCAATGTTGATCAGCTGCTCCCTGTTGTAAACCATCCTGTTGCTATGGTTATGCATTATAACAAGATAACAAAAACACAAAAGATATTGCCAAAAATCAATATTTTTGGCAAAATATTGATCCAAAACAAGAGACAACTGTTCAAAACAAGCTATTTTCCTCCAAAAAAAAGCATAAATTATTTTTTTATTTAAAAAAAAAAGAAGAAATCTCAATGAAAACACACACAGAGCTACTGACAGACTAACGGAAAAATGGGGTAGTAATTTAAAAAGTGCCATTTCTTAAAATTTATAAAAGGTAAATTAAAAAAATGTAATTGGATATCAGTAACATGGTTTTTGAGGAATACCTGGAATATGAAATGATGAAAACTTTACATTACAAAGATATTGCAAAGAAATGACCTCACCGGGTCAAAAGACCCACTTAGAGCGTGACCTGGAGGGTAAATAACAGCTAACATGATAAGAACATGTTAGCTGTTATCAGGTTAGCCATTAGCATGTTAGCCACAGCTTTAACCGAATTTACTTAGATATTAACATTGATAGATTATATTTCAGTCAGCTGGTGTAACTTCTCCGTTATTACCAGCCCATTAGTCGTACCTTTATCGGTTTAGTCCCCTCCTGCAGCACCTTTCCGTGCATTTCCTCCATGGCTAAGCAGGCCTGTGACGACTTAGCGAACTTCACATATGAGACGCCTTTGGGCTCCTTTGTCTGCTTGTCTTTGACCAGCCAGACCCCCTGAACCTCCCCAAACTTCGAAAAACTCTCCCGAAGCTCGTCTTCAGTTATAGACCGACTGGTGACCACGAACAGACGGCTGTTCGGAGGGTCGTCCAGGTTTTCGGGCATCTGTTTTGAAGAGCTGTCCTCCATCTTTGCTTTTCTTCTGCAATCGCCGGTGATGCGTTTGGGTGCTCTTCAGAAGAAGAAGAAGAAGAAGAAGAAGAAGAAGAAGAAAGAAACCCTGCGCTACTTCTCGAAGCTGCTATTTCGCTCTTACATATACGAGTGCAGATCTCAGACTGTGGATATTTCCGACTTTTCCTGTGTTCCTATCAACCCAAAAGTTACATATTGATATAAACATTTTAATATATGAGTTTAAAACAGGAAATTTGATCGTCTCAAACTTCTCTCGTTTCGAGAAAAAATAGATTATGAATTACATTCCGTTAAGAAAAAAACATAGAAAATGATTATCATAATATCTTCATTTAATTGTTTTCTATAAGAACGTTGCTTTTATTGTTTTTTATTGCATATATTGTAGAAATTCCAACTCAACGATTTATTATGCAGGGATTTAGGGTCATCCAATGGAAAAAACTATAATCACGTCAACCAATTGATAGTTATATTTTTTCTTAATTTATACCCGAAATACAATCCAAAACACCTGATTTATGGCCTTTAGGACTCATTAAAGTATTGGTATGGGGTGTGAATGTTTATGAGTTATATACAAGTGATGTATGGTGGTCAAGAGCAAACTGAACCCAATCAAGCCAAACTCAATGTAAAGCAGAAATCAGCCAAAAATGTTGGGAGCAGTTGGCTTAAACATAGCAGGTATGTTGGGCCCAGGTGTTCCTGGTCAGCACCTGATGCCTGTCCAATCCCACCTCACTTGACAGACAAGATGTGAAAGCCAAAAACCAAGGTTTTCACATCTGACACCCCCTTTCAACCATAAAGGCTCTGTCATCTGAGGGAGGGGGGCTTAAAGTAGAACCATTACTTCACCAGATTTCCTGGGATCTGATGAATGCCTCTTGGTTCCTTGACAATGGTTGCTTTTCAGAACATCCCACTGTGAAGAAAGCCTGGTGCAAACCCAGAAACAAAGGTTTTGGACCTGTTATCCCATGACCCAGTCTAAGACAACCAGAAGTCAGTGGATAGATAGATGGACAAACGGACAGATGGACCCAACTTATTTTTTTAAAAGTGCATGTCTTTAGACCTTTGCCAGCCAACAAAATTTGGCTATTGCCAGTCAAAACTGGTTCTCCAGATGAAAATAAAATACAAGGGTAGATATTGTTTTAGGCCCAGATGGTTCAGTTACCGTTGAACCTGACAAGTGGGGATTAATTCAACTAAAGCGTCTGAACATATGTGTCTTTTGGCATCCAGATAAGCAAGGATTGTGCAATGAGCAGCAACTGGTTGGTCTGATGTCCAAATCCTAAAAGTCCATGATGAAGTAAGGATGTGCGTTAAGATCTTGTCTAAGAGCATCAGAAACAGGATAAGTGACAAGAGGCTACCCTGACTGACTCTAACCTGAACTCTTCACTTTGCCCTGAAATGTGGACAGAGCCAGGAGAAAATAGAAAAAAAAAATCAAATACAAGAGGATTTCAGAAAAACTTGTTACTCATCATATTTGTTCATTGTGAAAGTTCAACAAAACTTTTCTGATTATTGTTGTGTGTTCACACAAGTATTGAAACACATGACTTGATAATGCTGATGACTGATTTCTAACAAGTTTTTTCAAGACTGCAAAGTCTTGTTTACTACCATCTACTGATGCTGTCATTTCACCTATGAACATTTTAAGAGATGGAAAAAATTTCCAAATAACTAGGAGTTACTAGTCCTATTCTCATCCAACTATTTTTTATACTCTCTTATCCTTTTTAGCACAGCTTCATAGACACACAGAACAAATGACCACACCTAGGGAAAATTTAGAGAAACCAGTTAACCCAACAGTCATGTTTTTGGAGGAAGGGGGAGTACATGGAGAAAACCCATGCATTCATGGGGAGAACATACAGATTCCATGCAGAATCACTTGAGGCTGGGATTCGAACCCAGAACCTTCTTGCTGCAAGTAAACAGTGGTATCAACTGTGCAGCCTTTGTCATTTCCACTATTTTTTTAACCACTTTTCAAGAACATGTCAATACATATATAGATGTATTAATTATTTAGTTAAAGCTATTATTAATATTAATATATACATAATCTTTGTTACATTAATTTTCTTAGATGTCTGCCTTTAATTGACAATTATGAAACTAGGCTGATCTCCAACAACTCCTTCAAACTCATCCTAGTTTAGCTTTTAGGTGTTTTATTTTAGGTCACCTTAATTTGATCCTATTCTACATCTTAACCCTTGACAGGTGAAAACGTTAATGGTATTTTCCCTTAGAAACTGTTATGTCCAAGGAATTAGAAATTAGTTTAAGAAAAATTACAATTTATACATGATAATAAAAATATGGCTCATTTAGTTGCTTTTGTTGTTTTGTGGATTTGGGCCTGAAGTTAGAATTAAAAAGTGAGGTAATTTAATTTTTAATGTGTTAGGGGTTGTTTTAGATTTTCTTCACCAGATTTTCTATTTTATGAAATTAAATAAATTTTAATGTAATTTGATGAAACACTGTCACATTATTCACCCTTTAGCTTAAACTTGGCTAGAATTCCTTCTAAATTTATTTCCAGAATACTTTAAAGCAGATTGTGTAACAATTATTTTCCAGAATGTTAAATGTTATAATGTAATAAAAGAAACCAAAGCAGTAGTAATGAATGTTGATGCTTTCTGTCACCTTTGATCTACCTCTGAAACACTAATCCTCTTTAGTTACGGCCTTTCTGAAAACCAGGACAAGATTTAAAAGTTCTTCAACAAATCATTGTAGCTTAAGTGAAAACATAATATATATATAAGAAATAAATAAACTGGGTGCAGTGAAAAACACATAAATAGGAAAAAACTACAGGAAAATAAGATATCTGTTCTTGACTCAGATAGGATAAAACATGATGGTTTTGCTAGAGTTAAGGATTATCCAAGAATGTTATGAACCTAAGTTGACTTACGCAGTGTGAAATTGTTTTAAATTTTGTAAAATATCACTATTCATAAGACAAAAAAATTCCTTTGTTTTTCTTATATTTTCAAAGTGGATGAATTATTTGGAAAACAGAAATGAGAAGTAAAGAGATAATTACAATAATAAAAAAGCAGTTAGATGGACTTGATCATATTTAAAGTAACAATTTCCTAATTGTGTCATCATGTTCTCAGATTATTTTTTTTTTGGTACAGCAGAGTATTTATTGCTAAGGCAGATTAGATTGTATTTAGACTTCAGCTCAGATCAGCTCCGATCAGTTAATTAACTCAGGGATTAGTAATAACTTGTTTACAGAAGGCTGTGCTGACTGCAGATCTGAAGTAATGCTCAGAAGTGAAACGTGCACAGTTTACTATCCATATTTATTAGTCCAAGTTCATTGTCAGACAGTCTCATTAAGGCTTCATTTTCATGAAAACATGTTGCTAACTTATGCAGCTTACTTATAGATTATTGACTGCTTCCTAGAATGACCTTCCCAGAAGCCATTTTGCCTTCCTCAATGGAAGATTTGTACAAATGTCCAGAACTTTGGTCAGAAAATGTCTGTTGTTCTAAGCTCTTGACTTAATTAATGTACTGTTTATACAATGACAGTTTGCCTTATAAAGATGACTAAATATTTAAACTCTGATTAATTTTTTTTTATAAGGTCAAGGCTCTCAAACTAACTAAAGTAGAACTAAATAACAGCTGAGTGAGTTGCTTGAGTGGTTGCTGCCAGTTTTGGTCATTTTGTACTTTTTTGGAAGCAAAATACCAAGCGACAGTTTTGTACCAACAATGTGTCAGTTGATACCAAAAACATAAAATTCTCTTTGCTTCTTTTGTACATGTTTCATATGCATATTTAATATTTCCTTAAATCCACTATCCTACACATCCTTAGTGGGACTGCCAGAGGTGCTGGTGCCCATCTCCAGAGAGGCGGGGTCACCCTGGACAGGTTGCCAATCCATAGCAGGGAGAAAGGCTAATATAACATTTCTCATAATTGTCAGAATATATTAAAATGTGCATGAAGTCTGAATATTTTTAGGATAGTTTCCCTACATAATTTATGAAACTTCCTAAATTCAAATTTAAAAAACTGATAGAAGGGGATTGAATGGTTTGCTTAGGAATGCAAAATGAAAAAGAATGGTATAAATTTATAAAACGGCACCAAAATGAGTACAAATTTTCCTCTTGGAATTTGGTCTCCAGCTGTCTTCCAAAGCATTTTATAATTGTGTCATTTTGGAACTTAAAACAAAATAAAATTAAATTTGAATAAAACTTGAAAACCAAGCAAAATCACAAAATTCAGACTAAGCTTCAGTGCTAATATGTATGTTCAGTACTTATTTCTCTTTCTCGTGAAACAACACAACAAATGATAAATTGTTTTGCTACTTTAAAATGTCAATATGCTGGTCTAAACCTAAGTATTTACCAAGGTAAGCCTAAGAACCTTTGATCCAAAGGATTAATCCTCAATCTCGTTCTACCAGCACAAAAATTAACCTCAATAAATTTCTAATACGATCTCAATATCAATTTGATTTCGATACCTGAGATGTTTACCTTAGTTTATCTTAACAAATGTAGGTACCTCGGTATTTCTCTACGGTACAAATTTAACAATTTAAGCTGTTTTTAGTTATTTGGGGACATCGAGGGTCAGGTGGAGATGATCCAGACGCCTTAACTGTCTATCGGAACGCGATTTACCCAAGTGTTCTCAATCATTCCATCCATTTGTTTTTGAGTGAAATATATTCCGTTTATTTCCAACTTAGTACAAAAAATTAGCATATTTTTTTCTATAAATATACATTGGTTCATTTAAAGTAGTCTTTTACACGGTAAAAACCTATGAAGACATGGAGGTATGGTTTGATAAACTTTAAAATTCCTAGTTATCCTTGAATGTAGCGTGAGCGTGGCGTAAACCCTTAGCACGTGACGTGATTGCGTAATGACGTAAAAAGCCGGTGCCTCTAAAGCGGTGTGACCTTCGCACGTTCGCCAGTTAGCGCTGCTCAGCTGACAGAGTTGCATCTCTTCTGTTCCGAGAGACTTTTTTTTACCGCCACGTTTTAGCCTAAAGGTAATTTTTATGCCTTCTATTTAATTACTATTTCCTAAATAGATAGACGCAGATATAGTTTTCTAAGAATAAGGCTCTGAAGGGAACCGGGTGAGTTTAAGGACATGGTGTGCCGTTACCGTTAGCTTGCAAGTTGGTGAATAGCTCACTTGCTCTCTTTGCGTACTGTGTAACGGTTAAGTAACGTGAGGCTTTTATAAGGAGCAATGCGGGCATTTTGGCGGTTATATTAACGTTTCATATTTACGTAGAAGCCAACCGGACTCCTGCAAATTTCTCAGCAGAAACTGCGTTGTCAGTGCTCTGCTTGAACAGCGACATTGAAGCATCCTTGACTGCCTTTATAGGAGATGTTCACGCGTCTAACCTAGAGCCAGGCCGGTCCGGAACAGCAGCGATTAGAGTTGGTCGAATTTGCTCTTTTAGTCGCTCTTTTAGACTTAAACACACGTGCCTTCTGTTGGAGATAAATTTATGTTATATTTTATGTTTTCAGAAAGCAACAAATTGCTGTAGTCAAGGAGAAACGTCCTACTTCAGCTTGACATTATATTATATGGTAGTTAAGCAATAATTAAGTGTTTGGTGATTGTGTAAAAGAAAATGTAATCCCTTAAAGTGATTCTGACACCGAATTATCGGGGTCATTTTAAGATGTTTTGGGGGGAATTGAACTCTAAACCTCTTAAAGAAAGAAGAAAGTAGGGTTTAAGTTGAAATTAACCTTATTTAACCAAAGTAAAGACACGACCATCAAGCTTATGTCGTATTAGCTAATCTGCTTTACTTACCAGTCAAAACACCAGAGGCCACAGAAGCACCTATTATTAAAACACCTTTAGCTAAGTTCATTAGTGTTGGCTTCTTTCTGCATGAACCTAAACATCAAAGCTGTCCTCATCTGACTTTATACTATTAAGACTGACCTTAATTACCTCTCAAACCTGGCAACCGTCTTTTGCTTTTTATGGAAAGAAACTAACAGCTTTGTAGTGCCATATCTGCCTGTCGGGTTTTTTAGAATTTACATCAGCCAGATGCTGGTGTTACATTATGGAGGCCGCACTTGTTAGGTATGAGGAACACGGTGTCACCTTAAGTAACCTTCAAAGTTGTGGGGGAAAAAAAATACAGTAGTGCCCGGCGTCTGTGATGGTATTATTGGCACTTATGTGTGTTTATACACATCAGTGACCCTGAAATTCACCTTTCACTTTGCTTTCCCATTTCCAGAGCTCATCATGGGGGATGTTGAGAAAGGAAAGAAGGTTTTCGTCCAGAAGTGTGCTCAATGCCACACCGTGGAGGCAGGGGGCAAGCACAAGGTGGGCCCCAACCTGCATGGTATTTTCGGACGCAAGACTGGACAGGCGGAGGGCTACTCCTACACAGATGCTAACAAAAGCAAAGGTCAGTGACAATTTATGGGTCCAGATTGTAAATAGAAGGTAAGAAACTTTACCTAATTTAGCTTTTTTTTTTTTTTTTAATTCTGCCAGGTATCGTCTGGAGTGACGACACCCTCATGGAGTACCTGGAGAACCCCAAGAAGTACATCCCCGGCACCAAAATGATCTTTGCTGGCATCAAGAAGAAGGGAGAGCGCCAGGACCTTGTCGCTTACCTCAAGTCATCCACATCGTGAAAATGTTGAAGAGAGACAAAACAAAGATGAGAATATTTAATGTACTCGTTTAGGTTATTTTCAGCTCCATGTGTGTTCAATACCTGGTTTTATGTTTAGTCATTTGTACAGAAGGTGTATTTATTTTGTACATGTTGGGCGAAGAACGGTTCCAGTAGGTTGTACAAGTGACCAAACGTAACACTGCAACACTTATTATTTGTGGATCTGTCCTTATAAATACTAATCTCATTTAAACGTTACTTGCCATGATAGGGTGGCCTGACCTGTCATTCATTCTGTTCTCCATGACAACGGTTCATTTTTATGGTTCATTGTAAATTATATAAGTAAGCAAATATCAATTAACAATAATAAATTGGAGAAATGTTGGGACATCTGGTGGGGATTTGGTGTCGAGTGGAGTTTCTGAGTGAAGCTTTCACCTGATAGGAGCGCTCTTAAATTTCCACATGCTGAATTCGGACAATACCTTCTTTTGTGTTTTGTTACAACTGAAGAGCCCCTCCTCTCTGAGCTCTTGTTTTAACTCCTTCCTGGCATCGGATTTGATGTATGTCAAGGAGATGAATCATGCTAAGGGTCACACGTTTGTTATCTGCCTCTTCACAGCGAAGAATTGTGAGTGTTTAATATCTTATTGCGGCCTTGTAAAAACCACCAACTATGCTCAGAGTGTGAAATCAGCTGGCAAACAGTCACCATGCCTAACTTTGTTACCAGAGCTTCTGTTTTCAGAAAAACTACCAAGGGTACCATCTGGATCGACAGATTATATTCACTTGATTTCACAGACTGCAAGAGTGTCGGTTTAATTTATTTTACTGTATTCGGTGCTCTAAGACAAGGATTTTGTAGCTGTGTTTGGTTTTGGACAGAAAGGTTGAAAGGTCAAAATAAAAAAACTTCAGAAGCAAAAAAAAGACTTGTTTCCTGTTTGTTTTTGTAACCTCACTTCACTTAGCTAAATCTGGTAGAAGTATTCATACCTCTTAAACTTTTTTTCACTTTGGCATCGTGATAAGGGGACACGATGTAGCACTTTGTTTTCTGAAAAACATTCATTGACTCATCCATTCAAATCAGCACCTGCCTGACTGGTCTGTGTTGTCTGTGAATCTGGTGCACAGGGGCTTAGGGAGTCAGACTGTTTTTCAAGACTTGGACACAATCTCTTAGTTCAACTGAAAAAAAAAATAACACAATGCTTCAGCATGTGAAGATCTTTTAGGCAGTTTCTTCTGTCCTAGCATGAACAGTTGTTGAATGCCCCCTTCATGTTCAAATGGGCCTGTAGATTAGGGCACAGGGGAAGGTCAACAAAGACATGGATGGGTGAGTTTGGTTTGGAAGAAATTGACTAACTTCAACATCTCTGAGCTGAATTGGAGTGTCAGGCCTTTTGGTAAATTATTAGTGTCTAAAATGACAAATGTGATTCTGGAGGAATAGTATAAAACTGATACAATTACACTTCTACCCCTGGGAAGCAGGTCCTGAAAAGTTCTTAAAGCCTTCAACTTAACAACAGGGTGCCACTTAAGTTGACATGAGTGTAAAGGCAGAGCAAATTCTTTTGACAATATATATGTTCATAAAAGAAAATTAGAAGAAGCTTAAGAAATTATATTTGACATTTTATTAGATACTCATATTTTTTTTTTTTCAAATCCCATTATTTGTGGGTTCAACTGCAGAATTTCAGCCAATGCTCCAGACAGTTGTGCTGAACAAAGAGCTGATTCCAGAAGCAAAGCTTGTGATTTACCTGTCTATGTTCTGACATCCAGCTATGGTCTTGAGATATGGATCATAACCAAAAGAATGAGATCCTAAATTCAAGCATCTGAATTGAATTTCCCCTGTAGTTTGACTGGACTCAGCCTTAGATATGGAAAGGAGTTCTGTTATCCAGTTGGAGCTCAAAGTAGAGAGCAGCTGCTTCTCTGCATCAAAAGGGGTTGGTTGAGGTTGAGGTGGTTCAGGCATCTCTTCCTTTGGAGGTTTTCTTGGCACATTGCACTAGGCAAAACCCTGGAGAAGACTTAGAACTCTCTGGAGGGATTATATGTCCCATCTGATACATAATCAGATGGGACATATCAGGTGGAAACACCATGGAAGTTGGAGGATGTCACTACAGAAGGGATGTCTGGGCTTCCTTAATTGACCTATTCCCCTCTAGACAAAAATTGTGGATATGAGAGAGAAAATGGAGGAATTGAAAGACTGACATAAGAAATCCTAAAGTCTAATTGAGAATGTGTGGCGATATTTGAAAATTGCTGTTCGTAAATCCTCTTTGTCTGCTCTAACTGAGCTTGAACTATGTTGCAAAGAAGAATGGGGGACATTGAAAATGTCAGTCTCTAGGACAATGTTGTCAGACTCAAACCCCAAAGGACTTGCAGTTGTAACTTCAGCAATGTGGCTCTACATGATTCAGGGGACAGAAAATACCACAAAATCTTTCCTTCCACTTCACAATTCTGTGTTCATCATGGATGGATTCAGCAAAATTTTAGAAATGTTCTTGATGCCATGCCTAAAATCTAGTAACACATATTGAAGTTTGTGGTGGCAATGTGGAAATATGCTTAGATTCAAGCAATCATCTGTAGGGGTATGCGACTGCCCTCACATGCTTTTGTATTGGTAGGTAAAAACTGTGATAGTTACGGTGGCCCAGAAGGGTCACCAAAATGCAAAGTTGAATATTTTCTATGTTGAAAGAAGTTAATAAAATTAAATTTTTATTCTATTTATTTATGGACTTGGAAGCTAGGTGAATTCATTGATATACTCATCCTAATAAACCAGCTTTGCTAACTAAACTAGCATCTAGTTCATCTCAAGTTTTCTTCCAGAGAAGTGTCTTTGATCAGTCCAGGGCACTTGAAGCTTCTTGATTTGTAAGTGTGATTAGTTTTCTTCAGACAGGATCTCACCAACATAATCTTTGGATTTGGACACACGCTACCTATTCTAAGGTGTTATAATCACTACTTATGGATCTGGACAATCTGAGTGCCACACCTGCTTAGTTTCTGTCTGTGTTACATGATCCTTCACTGCTCTTCTTGGATGTGTGGGAAATAAGTCAGCTGTAAGCAGCTCTGGCTGGGATCAGTGTCACCTCCCTTCCACCAAAGCTCAGCTAACAGCAGCAACGTGACAGGAATGTCTTTAAAAACAGCCACGATCAGCATGGTGGGTGCATTCAAAGGCTGCTGCTGTTTGGCTGTAAACTCCGGACTTTAAAACGTGAAATAAAGCCTGACAATAATTTGAATCCATTGTTACGGGTTCAGGTGGGAATCTATGCGTTTTGTTAATACAAAACGCATAGATTAATCATCAGGTTAAAATCTATAATCTGATGATTGATATAAAACAAACAGGGAAATTGTGGAGGCATTTATTGTTTTTTAGTGACACCTAATGGCAACTGTGGGTACTGCACAACAAAAGGCCTTTTGCAACACTGACAGTTGTGTAAAGAAAAACAGGAACTAGAGAAACAGGGTCTGTTTTAAATGAGGCCAGCTCCCCTCAGCTGTTACGAGGCAAAAAGTCTTTGAAGGTGGAAGATTGGAAGAAAAAGTTTTAACGTGTCATGCATGGGTTTTGTTTTTTGAAATTAAAAATGGGATTACTATTCTTAGACAACAAATTTTGTTTCAGATGTTAGCAGTTTCAGATTCAGAAGCAAATGTTCCTGCATCAACAATAATCTTAAGATTTTTTTCCAAACATAAACCTGTGATGTATTTTTATTTCATAGACCAAAACAATGGAATGTATTATTGTTATTACAACAAGAAATCTGAAAGGTGAGTACCCTCCCTCCCACTCCAGACTCAATAATGTTCCAGCCATTCTCATCTAGAGATGGAAATTTGGCCTGTGTTCTTTTAAATATGGCTTAAACTCTATCAGATTGTATAGAGAGCATCTATCAGCATCAGTATTCAGGTTTTGCCACAGATTCTCATTTGGATCCATGTCTGGACTTTGACTAGACCATTCTAGCACATGAATATGTTTTGAAATGAACTATTCCATTGTAGCTCTGGCATGAGGGTGTTGTTCTGCTGGAAGGTGAACCTCCACCTCAATCTCAAGTCTTTTACAGCTTCTAATAGTTTTTTTTCCAGGATTAGCACCAGCTATCTGCACATTAACTTTCACCATCTGTTTTGCTCCTGCTTTATCAGCAGGAATAAGCTAAATAGAAAATCCTGCCAAACTTTTCAGTTTTGTTTAAAATACATTTTGAAAAAAAATTTATAATTTCCTTTCACTTCAAAGTTTTGCACTGCTTTGGGTTGGTCAGTCACATAAAATCCTAATTAAATACTTCAATGTTTTTGGTCATAATGACACAAAATGGAGTCCAAGGGTTATGAATTCTTTTGTAAGGCATTTTACATGTTTGTTTAAGACTCTAACCCTGTTCCAAGAACAGAAAGTTGCTCAATTTTAAGATCTGTTGAAGATTAACAACTTGTTAAAAATGTTTTCACTTTAGCTTCTGAAGCAATTCTTCCCTCAACCAGCAAACTTCCTGATTCTATGCATTTAACTAAACAGTTCATAGAAGCCAAATGCTTAAAAGTTTCATCCAGCCATCATCTGTACCAGGACTGCAGGGGGGCTTCTGCTTATCTCCCATGGTTATTGGGAACACCCTGAACAGATCACCAGTCAATAAACAACTGTGCCCCACAATTCACTTACCAGCCCTAACATTGGACTGTGAGAGGAAGCCGGAGTACCTGGAGAGAACCCATGCATCCACAGGGAGAACATGCAAAATCTGTGCAGAAAGACCCCAGGCAGGGATTTGAACCCAGGACCTTCTTGCTGCAAGGCAACAGTGCTGAGTTATAATCGTAAAAGGACCCCTACTCTGCAACACATCAACAACATTATGGCTAAATAAATGAAGGAATCAAAGTGTTAGAATCTCATTCAAAGGTCAGACCTTAATTCAGTTCATACATTGTGGTGGGAATTTAAAAGAGTCGTCCAGAAACAAATGCTGATGAATGAACCAAAGCAAAGCTTTAAAGAACATTCCTCCATAGTTATGTGATACTGCCAAATTCTTCCAGACAACAAGAACAAGGAATATGGTTCTACAAGGTGCTTTAGTTTGACTATCTAAATAGTTTGACTCTATTGTCCAAGTAACAATGTTTTTCTTTCTTTTGCCTCAATCTTTGTTTGCCAAAAAAATCTGTTGCATATTTTTTGAAACTATTGAAATCAGATTTAAATAATGTCTAAACTGGTCCTGTGTCCAAATTAATTAAAATCCTAGAATTCAAGGAGTGTTTTTTTCTTTTTTTACTAAAGTATGCAAACACTTTAGAATAAAGGAGGTAATCCTCAGAACTAGACCATGAAATCTCTTCTTTTAGGTTTTGGTGATACTCACAGAACTGATAAAACTTTAAATTTTTAAAAATAAATGAATTTGTGACATAATAAATAAAATTTTTGATTTTAGAATCAGTCTGGATAAGAATCATTTCTATATGCACTTACAAGTTTAAATTTCCTAATTATTTGATAGTTGATGGTGTATTCGTTGAATGTGTTTCTTTTGTTAAAAGTCATTTATTTACAGACGTAAATAAATGATAAATGTGGTGTGCAAAGTTAATAAACATGCAGAAACCTGGTTAACAAATCAGAAAATGAAATTACGTCCCTGACATTTTTTTGTTTCAACAATATCTTATTTATTTGTGAAAATGTTGACCGAAAAGATAAAAACAATGTCCATCAGCCAGATTATGAAATCAGTCAGAGGTTCACGAATGGTGCCAGGGTCACACTTTGATGCACCTTCTGTAAGATGTTTTGACATTTGACTCACCTGGATTTTCCTTACAACGGCTCTGAATAATCTTTAACCACCTAAAGCTCATTAAGGTCTGACACCTTGGTAAAGTCAGCTGAGAACCTGCTAATCTCTTAAGACAGCCTAACTTAGTTAAGGCACCTTTTCACCTCAGTGTATAGTCGGCCAAACTGTTGTTGAAACAATGTAGTTAAATAAAATTAGTTCAGATTCAGATTCTGCTTGTGTTATGCAATCAGTTCAGTAGTCCTTTAGTCACTCCCTCTTTTTCTCAAAAGAGGGAGATAGAGCAGGGAAAAGTTATAAAATTTCATGCTGACAATAACTAAAAGTGGCTGTTAAAGATTGAAAAAACTATGTCACCAGTCAGATTAACCACAGCAGGTTAACTCAGCCCACATAACAGCCAATGACTTACTGTAAACAGCAGTTAAATTTATTGCCTGTCTTTTAAAGGAGTCTGGATTAAACAGTTTAGATAATTGTTTTGAACCTGCCTCAGATTATCTTGTGTCAACCTAAACTGACTTGTAAAACCCATTCAGAGACTACAGTGAAGGATCAGCTGTGTCACAGGAATGCTGGGAATTTCTGATCCCCACGGGATTGAGTTTCAAAATAAAAGCTCTGTCATGACACACATTTTGTGCTGAAGGACAAAAGTGCAAATCACTTGCCTGGAGGCGTAAAAGCAGAAGCTTATAGGCACAAATGCATCTTAACACATTTCAATAGAAACATGTGTTTTTAGTTACGTTTCATGTGACCAGCGAATGGAAACTCAAACTTAGATGTACAGATTCTAAGAGTTTCCTTTAATAAATCATCTAATTTTTGTGTTGTGACTTACCCAGGGAACATGGAGGCAGCAGTAAACAAGGTATGTTTAGGATATAAATATAGATGACACATGAGCTGCAACATGCTGTGAGAATATGGATGTCAAACAGGTGAGAGTGTAAAACATGGCCGAAAGAGATGACACCAACACAGCAAGTGTTTTATCAGGTGTCAAAGTGATTTTTCATTTATACTGAAATAATTTATTTTTTTTACATATGAATACTGGTTATTGATTTTGGTAATGCTAAGAAACTAAAACATGAAGGAACAATAGAAACAGAAGAGAAAGCCCTTTTATTACTAAAAAAAAAAGACATTACAACTTGAAAAATAACTAGGACAACTCGGCATTTACTCCCACCAAAACTGATTAAATCAAACAAAGGTGCACAACTTAAAAGCTACAAATTTTTAACATAACACAACATTTTACTTTGACTTTACTTTGACTTTACCTGAAACAATCAAGTTCAAACACTGCTGTATTCTTCACCTGGGATCAGCTTCA
>NW_006800235.1:784334-796304 GCF_000485575.1 Poecilia formosa
AGATATTTATATCTAGATATTTATCTAGATATTTATATCTAGATATTGATATATAAATTTATCTATATAAACAATTTATATAGATATAGATAGATAGATATAGATCTATCTATACTTCTATCTATCTCTCTGTACATATATAAATCTATATGTAGATATCTATATATATCTACATATCGATATCTATCTATCTATCTATCTATCTATCTATCTATCTATCTATCTATCTATCTATCTATCTATCTATCTATCTATCTATCTATCTATCTATATATAATTTTTTTATTTTTTTTTGCAATTCATTCAATTTGTTCAGGTGTTAGGCTGACAAGCTCCTTGTAGTTGGGAGCGACTACGTATGCAGCATTTTGTAGTTGCAGATTTTAGAGAGGAGCCATGGATTCAACACTTTACAATGATGCAACTTTTGATGAGCCCACATTGCTGCTGTATACAAACAGGCGTGATATGAAAAAACTTTTAGTGAAAAACACCAATTTTGACATGGCTATTATTGTATCTTATTATTATTATTACTATTATTATTTCGGTTAAGCACATTTATTTTCATAATTCTAATTTGCGCAATGTTATGTTTAATGGAACAGCTAATGGAACCGCAGCTACTGCTGAAGAGAGACTAAATCCCATGTTGAGATCAAAAGCTTTCTGAGGCCTTCAAAAGAAGACTGTAGCAGCTGGTGAGGGAGTTAAAGATAATAATCTAAAGGCAACTAGCCAACTGAATAGAAAATAGTTTTAAAATGAAGGACATTCAAAACAACATGCCCAAGTTTGGTTTTTCAAGCAAGCTAACCCTGAAAGCAGGCCGCAAAATACTAAAAGAAGTCTCCAAAACCCTGAATTGTCATAAAGGGACCTACAGGTACAAGATGCGTTTTGTAAAGTAACAGTCAAAAATTACCAGCAATAATTTGGGTTATTTAGTCTGTCATAGGAGAAAAATTGGGGTTCATTTTGAAGTGGTATTTTCAACATGTCAGTCATGTTTCTGTAAAGTATCACTAATCACACCTCATTAAAATTACTAGCTACTCTACTAACTCTGAGTAACATGTTTTAGACAAAATGCATCAGACAGAGACATGAAATTTATGTTGAAGTGAGACATCCTGTTTGCTGTTCTAATGTTATTCTATATTTGCTGAGCCTTTTTGCCATGACCTACAATAAATTGTAGTTTCATAAGGTTTGTATCAAAAGAAGTGTATTGTGAAAAGAAAGTTTCTCTTGCTTATTTATTTATCTGTAGTTATATGTTATTTTAATTTTAGACTTCAACACACCTAAATTTGCACATAACATAATTATGTTTGTCTGATGACATTTTTAATATTAAATCAGATGTTAGGATCAGTTTCTCAGTAAAGTACCCATTTTTACCAAATACCTTGTTTTAATGTTACTCTAATAATTTTTTGGATGGATTTTTTTCCCCGTTTACTTTAATACAAAAAATGTTGAGTTAGTGCTACTCTTACTTAAGTAAAATGTTTGGCCACTTTACCCACCTCTGATCTGAGAAAATCAAGATTTTGTGGGGAAAAAAGTTACTCTGGTCTGATTTATTATAATTAAAGCCACCAGAGGGCGGTGTTGGCCAAAGTATTACCTCTCTTTATTTTTATTCTACAGTTACATCAATCAACCAAACCTTACATTTAGTAGCTTTGTCAATTTTCCACAAATAAAATTCTTAATAGTAAGGAGTAAATTTATTTTCCGCAGCCTTTGCTCTGCTGCTTCTAAACAAAATTAACTGCTTCAGAAGTAACCTATTGTTAGTAAATAGGTAGTAATATTGAATTTAATCTCAGAATAAATTCAAGTGTTCTGTCTGAGAGGTTTGCTTGGGAACATGACTGAACAAACAGCATCACAAAGAGGATAAGTTTAGTCTGTGAAACACTATCCCAAGTTTGAACATCTCAGAGTTCAGCTCAAGTGGGAAAATCTGTCAACAGAACTATTAGCGGTGTACTTTACAAACCTGACCTTTATGGAAGAGCAGCAAAAAGAAGCCAGTTGTTGACAGAAATACACTGCTCAGTCCATGATCTAAAAATAGAAAGGTTATTGGAAATGAAATACAAGTAAACTGAACTCACAGTCCGTCCTGTAAAACAAGGGGTGGCAGCATCAGTCAAGACAAGTTTATTTCTACAGCATCAAAGTTCTACAGGAAATAAAGTCCAAGTGTAAAATCACCACTTAAAGGGAAAAGGCTTTAAAACAGAGAAAAATTGGAATTCCAAAAGTAAATGCTTAATGAAAACACCCCAAATAAAAGTAAAAAAAAAAAAAACTCAACTTTTTTTTATAAAAGATCTTTGTGCTATATGAGGTGGTATTTCAGCTGTGAAATTGGTGTATTTCACAAAACTGCAATGGAAACTATTTTTAGCATCACAAACCTTGTTATCAAACATAAATTATTTTGTTCTTGGTTATTGTTGTTGCACAACACCCCCCCCCCCTTCTCTCTCTCTCTACTTCCTCTTCTGAGAGGAGGGAGATGTTGCTCCCAGCTCTCCGTCTAACGGGTGAATTGAGTTTCCTAAATCTGCCGAGATTTACCCNAGGTTTCTGTGTCCTGTTGAGTCTCTGTGTTGTCCCGTCTACCCCTGGATTGTCCCCAGCTGTCCCTTGTTTCTCCTGATTGTCTCCCTGTGTATTTAAACCCACCTGTGTTCCTTGTTGTGTCCTTGTCTGGGCTTACGTCTTGTCTAGTTGCATTATCCATAGTGGTTCCAGTTGTTGAGCCTTAGCCTTCCACTGTCTCTGTGCTGCCTGGTTTGGACCTCATATTTCTGGACTAACATTAAAATCATCATTTCATTTCCTAAACCTGGGTCCGCTGCGTCTGCCTCACCTCATCCAACCGCATATCATGACAGATTTCTCTGTCCTACTGATTGCTTGTTTTCTTGTTTTTAAAAACCTGTTTGAAATAAATTAATAGAAAAAAAAAACAAAAAAAAAACAACCGGATGTAACTACAGGTGCAAAAGACGAAGACGACATGAAGTGATAGGAGGCTGATGGTCCGACATGTTTTATAACGACTTATTGCTTGAACAAATTTATTCATGTGTGATTTTAATTACATTTCTTATTTAATAGAAACACTGCAATTACGAAATTGTGTTGTTTTTTTTTTACATTAGTGGAATGTCGATAACATTTCAGGCACATTTATTATTGAAACATCTACTGAAGGCATATAAAAAGAAATGTTTTAAATCATTCAATTATCAGATTCTTTTATCAAAAGCTGATGTAAACAGAAATGTTTTCAGTCCTGATTTAAAGGAGCCAACACTTAATGCATATTTTAGGTTTTCAGGGAATTGTGGGGCATCCAGTCTGTCCTCTAGTTCTGGTCTATGAAGACCAGAACTATGCTTGTCAGGTATATGGTTCATACCTGACAAGCAATACAAACATGTATTCCGGCCAAAGACTATTCCATAATCTATAGACTAATAGCAGAACTTCAGAACCTATTCCTTAATAAACAAGGAATTAGAGCAGTGGTGGAATGTGATCAGTTTGTTGGTGTTGATCAGGACTCTGGCAGCAGTACTGCCTTATTGATCTGTAAATATCTACTGCAACCCACTAAAAATAAAGGCTTGCACCAGTTTTTCTGGGATAACGTTTGATTGAATAGCTTTTGGAAATGTCTTTAAGATAATTTTGTAACTGATTTTACTGGGTTGTCAAAATATAGAACCAAGTCTAAATCTTCTCCCAGGTTCTGATTCGCCTCATTCTATTAATTTGATTTTTCTTGATGAATAATAGTTAAATTCTCATTTGTACTTTCTGTTACTAAACACTTTATAGTTCTATGTGTTCGTTGTGGTTATCCCTGAAGTCTAAGGAGAGCCAAGTCATTATTACAAAAACACCACTTGAGAGCGCTGTTAAAAAAAGTTGCTTGAAGTAGTTTTTATTTATTACCATAATAATAAATAAAAACATTAGGACGACTGAATCAACTGAAATGTAGTAAATTGAATCTGGCAAGGAAATTCAACTTGAATGCTGATTTTATCCTTTTCTTGCTTTGAATATAAAGTCAAACATTTTTTTATATTTCTAATTTAATTCCTCTACAGATATTTTTATTATTTCATCCAATCATGTACTATTTCCCTGCATAGGACTGGGGAAAAGGGGCCTTTGTCTATTGTGCTCCGTCTGGAACATGATGCAAAAAGACTCAAAATGAACTTAACTGATTCATTAAATACTTTAAGTCCAGACTGAGAGCACCAGGGATGACTTTTTTAAAGACTTTCTTAAATTGTGACAGTTTTATTTGTATTTAATTGTGTAGTTACTTGTAATGGTTGTATAACCTTTGCTGCCTCTCGGTCAGGTCTTTCTTGAAAAATGTCCTTTTAAAACTCAACCTGGTTAAAAAAGGTAAAATATTTTTTTAGTTGAAATACATAGAAAAATGTTTTCATCCATAACAGTGAAAACACTCAAACAGAAAGAAAAAGAGAACCAACATTTTTATCGTTCCCAAACCTTTGCTAAATTAAGACGAGCTTAGTAGAATTTCTCCCATCAGCCACATTCCTGTTCTGGACGCTGGTCATGGGAACCAGCTTGGGAAGATTTTTTTAACCCCAGAATACACTTCTTCAAATTTCATTCTCACAGTTTACTGTCTGGTTGTCTGTCTGATACTCAAGTTCTGTTTTCTTCTTCAGCGAACAAGAAAAGTCTAAGAGGCTTCAATTGAACATAAGTAGTAAAGTTACATTCATTTGTGTCTCATCATTCCACATAAATATGTACAAGTAAAGATCCTGCAAAAGGACTGATATCAGATAAACAGCATGAGAGTATATTTTTATTTGAGAATATTTCCAATAAGGATGTTAAATAAAACATTTGGCAGAATTGACTCCGACAGATGGTTTAAAAATTATATAAGATATATAAGAGTTGTTAACTGATGTGCCGAAAATAAGGAAACAATAGTGCAAACAATCCTCAAACATTTCACAAACTCCATAAAAACACTTAGAACTGCCTATTTTAATATTTTAAATGCCAAATATATCTTCATACTCACAATGGAAACTAATTTAGCGCTACTGCAGAAGCTAACATCTGCCTTCTTCCACAGAACCAAGGAAAATAAATGGAGCTCTTGGACTCTATATAATTTTTTAGGTCTCTACATTGTCACAAAACCAACTGGCTCAGGTACAGTCTATAATGTTTAAACGGTTATTATCAGTAATATTCCCTTACATCTGCTCAAAAGATGTAACAACACTGCGAGCATGTTGGAAGTAAATAAATGCTCTGAGTGGTGGAAGCTAACTGCTAATCGAACAAACACCGCCTGTTTTAGATGACTTTTAAATTAAAACTTAAATGGACTCAAAATAAACGTGTTCACAGCATGATGCAACAATATACTAGCTGATATTAACACTTTACAACTTCACAACAGACCATTGTTAAGTTTGGTACTGCTTTGTCCAGTACCAAACTTGAATATGGACAAAACATGTTTCTGTGTGGACTTACACCAGCTGACCTTGCATCTAATTGAACAGTCATTAACTTTGCGTTGGCTGCATTTCCAAGTAGTTGGAACAAATTGAATATTTAAGATTTTTTATTGCTTGCAAAGATTCAGCTTGGCACTTCTCTCTTTGCAAAGAGGGACGGTTGTTTGCATCACACGCAATTCCTGGTGAGCAATTTTGAATCGATGCATTACATACGTAATGCATCAGTACCAAGCATTAGTGAGGGGGTAAAATCAGATTACCCCATTAAAATTTTCACGCCTCCAACAAGCAACCGTTTCTCAACAGCTGAGGGACCAAACCCTCTGAACGAAGTGAAGCATAGAGCAGAGGGGTTTTTTGGTTGTTTTTTTACCCAGCTGTAGTACAACTGATACAAAATCTAATGATTTACTCCATTCTCGACATAGCTAAAAAACACTGATGATTTCCAAGTGATCTGCAGTAACAAATAACACTATTAGTACTATTTCAAAATCTAAAAAGAAAACGGCACCAAGTGTAACAGATGGTACATGTGTGGCTAGCTGTTAGCTTCCCCCACACTAACAATGCGTTTATGTGACCAATAATTTTGATTATATTATGTTTTGTGCTACAGGTAAGGGAGCTACTAATACCTTTGCAGCACCTAATCTAAAAAAAAACTACAGAAACTGAAAATACAAAAATACATTGGCTTAGTGGAAATACGCCGATTTCTCAAAATCTCTTGTTTTTTGATAAAAGATTTACGCTAGAATGAAGTGGTTTGTTGGCTCTCTTGAAATATATGTACTTTCTGAAACGGCAATGAAAAAGCACTTTTTTCAAATCACGACTTGATTGATCAACAGCTGGATGTTACTACTGGCGAAAATGACGAAGAAGACAACAGGAAGTGGTAGGAGAATGATGGTTTGAATTTTATTTTACAGACAATGAGCAGCTGGCTCCACCAGAGCTCTCACAGCATCACAAAATCGTGTCATTCCAAAGTGTTGAATTGAAGGAACTTGTTGGCCCAATGCTTGAATAAAACACCTATGTCTTCTGTGATGGCTGACACCAGCACTAGAGCCATGTTTGAAACATGAACATATCATGTAATTGTTTCCATCCATTGCTGCTATGATTTTTAATGACTTATTGTGTGAAAAAACTTAATGTGATTTTCATTTAACTTCTTATTTAATGGAAACACTGAAATTGAAAAATTGTGCTTTTTTCTGTACATTAGCAGAATAGACAAAGATTTGCACACATTTACCATGGAAACGCAGGTACTGTCTGAAGATAAAGTTATTTCAGTGAATCAGTGACCAGGACAGTTATCAAAGATTCACATCAAATCCAGCAGCTCTGTCACATTCACATAAACTGTACATCAACTTGAACACATCATCACTGTAGTTAACTGTAGTAGTGGCATTTCGCAATTGCTGTGTTTCAATTAAATAGGAAACGCAACATGTGAATAAGTTTGTTTATGCAATAAGTCATTAAAAAAAACCCTGCGCCTTCATCCTCCTACCACTTCCTGTCGTCATCGTCTTTGTCTTTTCTGACAGTACTAACATCCGGTTGTTGATCACGCAACTTATATGATCCAAAGATCATATAAACTAAATTACCATTATAGTTTAGTGAAACAGATACATTCTGATACAACTGAAAAACCATGTCATCCTAGAGCAGAGATGTTTTATGAAAAAGCTAAAGTTTTTTGAAATTGCCATGTTTCCAGTAAGCATTTATTTTCCTAATCCAACATCCCCAATTGCATAGTCAATGGAATCACAGCCAATGTACAAAAAGTCAAGAGTTATGAAACCTGTAGGAAGTATATTGTAGCTGGAGTCTGTATGTGGTTTGATTTCTAAACTGAGAGATCACCCACTCTTGTTCGGCTGCTTGTTCCACTTGTTTTGCTGAATCTTCTCTTGTCCTTCAGCAGCAGCGCATCTGGGCCATTGCTCTGGATCTGGAGGCACATCATCTCTTTGCTCTCAGGACTGTAGCTGTTACTGTCAGAACTCAGGTACACTCCATCTTGAATCTGGCCATCTCCGCAGTTCTCCCATTTGGTTGAGTAGTAATTCATGTGGAGAAAGTTTGCCTCCTCAACCGCAGCGGCCCTCTTGTTCTTCTCCGTCACCATGTTCTCAGAGTTTTGCTGAGAGGCCAGTCCGTTGTTAGGGAAGGGGAGCGGGAGGAAGTGCGAGGAGCCAGTCACACACTGATTGAAATCAGGAGGAGGGGTTGACGGTCGAGGTGGAGACATGGAGATCTGTCGGACCATGGAGGTGTTAGCAGATGTGACACTCTTTGAGGAGAAGTAAAACTTCCTGCAGTAGAAATTTTAAAAGCGTTAGTTTCAAATGAAACTCCTTCCTGTTTAGATTTCCTGTTGACAACAAACACGAACCAACAAAGTATAAGTCTATGATTTAACCTAAACTATCTTGAGGTGCTACATGAACTTGAATAGTCTTCAAAGCAGCTGTCGTGAGTTAAAAGTAGAAATGTTATTTTTTGCGAACTGATACTGTAACAATGTGAACTGAAACTATGTTTTTGCAGTCAGAAGCAGCCTGTATACTCCATGCCAGGCTCTATCCAATGTGGATGTGTCAAAACCTTCTCCAGCTGAACAGAAACAAAACTGAAGTTATTATCTTTGGACCTAAAGAGAAACGATCTAAAGTCAATGCACAGTTTCACCTGTTACAACTACAACCAGCAATCAGGCCCAAAATCTGGATGTAGTGATTGACTCAGACCTGAACCTTAAGAGCCACACAAAGACAGTTACAAAGTTGGCCGTCTATGACTTGAAGAACATTTCCAGGATTAAAGGACTAATGTCTCAGCGAGATCTAGAGAAACTTATCCATGTGTTTATCTTTAGTCACATTGATTATTGAACAGTGTCTTCACTAGTCTGCCTAAAAAAAATCACTCAAACAGCAGGAGCTGATCCAAAACACTGCTGCTGGCATTCTCACTAAAACCAGGCAGGAACATGAAGCAAATCACACAGTTCTAAAGTCCTGTTGAGAAAAAAATTATTCTGTGTTTTCCTCTGTCTCTTTTAGCTATCTGCATGCTTGTATACACACACACACACACACACACACACACACACAGAGAGAGAGAGAGAGAGAGAGAGAGAGAGAGAGAGAGCACATGCGAGCAAAGCTAAGGTTAAAGGAAATGATACACTAGGGCAGTGGTTCCCAAACTTTTCTTCCTGGGCCCCCCCAGTGGTTTCCTAATATTTCCTGGGCCCCTCCTACGCATTACAAATAGCTGTCTGGTTGAACGAAGTGTCTTGGGGCAAAATAAATGTACTTAGCAGAACACAGACAACACCAGTAGCCTACAGGCTACTTGTTAACAAGCTTAAGGTTCTGTATTGATATTAGCTAGTCATCTTTTAGCTAACATTACCTGCATCCAGCAGCTTTACTCAACTCAGTCGGTTAGTTTGGAGGAAAAACTGTGAAAAGTTCTTTGCGTTTTGCTGGTTTGCTGCCGTGATTCTAACACACCTGTAGCTCCGCCCAGCAGCAGCAGGTCTTCTTCACAGGTGGAAACCCAGCGCGAGCGTCGTAACGCTCATGTTGCGTTTAAAGGCGGCTCGGAAAAACAGGTTACGACATGTTAACGGATTAAACAGTCTTAACTGCTGATAAAAGTGACAGACGACACAGATATGGGAAGTGTGGAAGCCTCTACTGTATCAAATTGGCATAGGAATAACAGAGTTGGCAATTCTAAGGTAAAAATCCAGCGCCTACAGCGTTCATGTGTTTTGTTTTGTTTTTGTTTTTTTTTCATCCAGACGGCCCCCCCACCCCCCCAGGGGGCGCGCCCCACAGTTTGGGAACCTCTGCGCTAGGGAACGCCCTTTTAGTGCGTTACATAGATGCAGGCCAACAAAAGGACTGTTTTCCTCAGATATCCACTACACTACCTGCAGCAGTGTCTCCATGCCAGGTGATGCAGCTCGAGCACGCTGAGCACCAAGGAGACGACCGAAACGGCCAACATGAACACAATGAAGACATTTTTCTCAGTGGGTCTGGAGACATAACAGTTGACTGGATGCGGACACGGCAACGCCTCGGGGAAAAGAAAATAAACTCAAGTTAGGATTTGAGGATATTACTTTATGAGATGATTTTGATAATTTCTGTTTTTACCTTGCACACATATAGAGGATGGAGGAAGATGCCATAGAGAAAGTATTGCAGACACAAAAACACTACCTAGATAAAATAAATAAATAAATAAAAAAAATTAAAAAAAATTCAGAGCAACCTGGGCGTCTTTAACAACTATCCAGAGCCATAGTGGCTTCACACAAAAAAAAATTTGTCCCCCAAAACTCGGTCCCTGAGCTGCAGCCTCTTTTAGACTTTTTTGGAATCAGGCGTAAGAAGAATGGGTCCTGGGCCTTAGTCAATGGGTATTAATTTGTTAGTGCAGTGGCCCCCAACCTTTTTATCACCGCGAACCGCGGTCAAGACTGACATTTTACTGCGGCCCGAGGGGGTTTGGGGGGGAGTGGACACATGACAACCGTAACCGATCGTGCTGAACGTCGGGACCGCTCCGCTCTAAAATCGGGCATATTGAACATGTTGGTTTGTCTTGGCCCTTTTATTGCAGCCTGTGGGTTTTTCCCTGAATGGGAGCGAGAAGGAAGCCTGTTGAATGTGACAGGTAGCCAATCAGAAAGCGCGGTGACGTAGCTAAGCACGAACAGGAATCCCAAACAGCTGACATTGCGCAACTGAGAGCCCGGTGTTCTGTCAGATAGCCATAAACTGTCAGGATAGCATACATACAGTTAGTACGCATGCCCGCGCATGCGCATTAAGAAGTCCGACCGTTAGTGGAGTTTCAGTGCAGCATACGCAACAAGTTGCGAATGCTGCTATACGAAAATAAGTAATTCAATTGTTTATAATATCATAACATAATAACTAGATAAATATACATGCATTGTCGTGGTTTCAAAGTGTATTTAAAGTAGGGTCTAGCTGCAGCTGCAGTCAACTACAACACACACCTGTGTAAAACTCATTAACCTACTTAACCGCTAAGTCAGGATGCCACACAGCTGTTAATAACAAAGTGTATGTTGATCTACGTCATGATTCAATGTTGCTGATTAAATAAAATCATATGGTAATGACTGCGTATGACTATATGACAACGTATGCTGATCTGACAGAACACCGGTTCAGTGCATAGCACAGCAAATAGAGCGGCTGCTCCCGCAGTCTTTGTCCAACGTTTTTGTTTTCTTTCTCCTTTTTGTTATGTCTTTTATCGCTTAACTTGAGTCCATTTTCTTCTGGAATCGGGATGTTCGTGAGAGAAATCGATTTGTGCCGTGTGGCAGTGGTGGGAAGTACTTAAGTACATTTTCGTGTATCTGTACTTTACTCTGTACTTTACTTAAGTAGATTTAATAATGGATACCTTCTACTTTTACTCCACTACATTTTACAGTAAGTATCTGTACTTTCTACTTTACAACATTTCTACAAAACTGTCGCGTTACTCGTTACGTCCAAGTCGCGTTGTGCTTTTTTTTTTCGTTAAAATGTGAAGTTCAGGGTCTTAAGGTGGCGCCGTAAAATCCAAGCAATAACGTGACTTAGTGTCGGTTGTCACCCATCGCCTCCACCTTTACTCGCACGCGGAGCTCCAAGACATGCGCAGTGATTTCCTCTGAGCGGGAGAAGATGTCTGTCAGTAACATAATAGCGCTGCATAAATCATAAGATATAGCAACAAGTAAAATCAGCAGCGCTTGCTTCGCCTTCACGTCCAACTTTTAGCGTCACTTGGAAGGAAAGCTTAAAGAAAAGTAAGCTCGGTGGACGTGATGTTAGCAATTCTAGCTGTACTGACTGAGACACACATGTTGCATCTGCGATGAAAAAAAGTTGTCACTCATGCACTGAATTATTGTGTGGAGGTGTTGGCTGACATGTCGCATGTATGGGACAAAGCTGTGACCAAAGTGCAATATAGTTATATGACATTCAGGAACGAACCGATTCTTTTGGACGGATCTTTACTAAGGTTGACAGGACTGAAGCCTCACTGAGAGCCGTTCTTGTTCTTGTAATGCTCTGTGTACACTGCAGTAGCTATTATTTATTTCATAAAAAAAATATATATATATATATATATATATACACATATATAT
This sequence comes from Poecilia formosa, assembly GCF_000485575.1. Classification (NCBI taxonomy): domain Eukaryota; kingdom Metazoa; phylum Chordata; class Actinopteri; order Cyprinodontiformes; family Poeciliidae; genus Poecilia; species Poecilia formosa. The sequence goes on from NW_006800235.1 coordinate 796,131, forward strand.
TAGAGATGTGCCAATCAGGTTTTTTCCTGCCGATACCGATACCAATCACCCATGAGGGCCGATCACCGATACCGATCACATAATTATTATTTATTTATTTTTTATCATAAACCCTACCGGTTACATTATGTGGAAAAAGGAACCATGAATTCACCTTAATTTAGACAAAAACTT
>NW_006800235.1:796721-801606 GCF_000485575.1 Poecilia formosa
GTCTTGGTCTTGATTTGGTCTCTGGTTCGGTGGTCTAGACTACAACTCTGCTACGTGGCTCCTTGGCTGCATGTCCTCCCCCACCCACCCTCTTTCCATCCCCTTTCAGTTGGATTTCTTTAAAAATAAAAGCCACTAGTGGCAAAAAAAAAAGAGTGAAGTTCATGCTATGTTTGGACAGGAGACAAGATGTTTCCATCCCTGAAATTATGATGCATAGAATCACATATCTAAGCCTAAACTATGTTACAGAGTAAACATAATAAAAACATGCTTTATCTGTGGCATTGTTCATTAAAATGGCACATTTCTAATGTACTAAAATTAAATACAATCAGTACACTTAATGATATTAGCGATTAGGTAATGCATTCAGCAAGTACTTTTACTTTTAATACTTAAGTATTTTTAAAAGCCAGTACTTTTTTACTTTTAAATTACAAATTTACAAACATTACAAATGTTAATGTGGTACTTTTACTTTTACTTGAGTACATTTTTGTCTGTGTATTTGTACTTTTACTTAAGTATATTTTTAAGTACTTTCTCCACTACTGGTGGCTGAACACATGAACCGATCTAACCTGTTGTAGTTTTATCAGCTCTGTAGTCACAGAGATTTGGAAAATCGGCCGACAATTCTTGTATCGTGTCATGTGAACCAGACTTAAGACTCACAAGCTCTACTCCTCTCATCTCGACCACTGCACTAACGCTCTGACTCTGGTCGTTTTGTGTCTCATCTTGTTTCTCTACAACGAGACGGTCCCACCTGGGAGTGATGGAAGACAATGACACCTGAGGTGCAGGTTCAGCCCAAAGCATGAGCAAACTAAGCAGCCGCTTAGGGCCCCAAGGCAACTAAGGGGCCCCCTCAGTGGAGCTGATTTTTAATTTTTTTGTAATTTCTATGTCATAATATCCAAAACACACAGTTTCACTGTGAGTTTATTTGTTTTTACAGTAATATATATTTGATCATGTATGTAGAAGTTATTATTTTATCAATAAAAAGGAAAAAAATAAATTGCTCTTGGGGGCCCCTGGTGGCCGCGGTAGGTACTGCACGCTTCGCCAGTAACATGAGCTGCTATTCAACGTGCAGAGCATCCAAACGTCCAAAGCTCCGGTCAGAAGTTAAGTTAGCAAAACAATGTCTCAGAAAATGTCTTATCCTTCAGGGAGGGAGAAAAGAAAGAGGGAAAATAGAAAAAAGCCAAGATAAAGGTTTGTTTTAATGTGTCTTGACTTACTAATGTAAAAGATTAGTCAAGCTGCTCAGAAAATTTGCTTGATAGCAACCTGAAATGATCCAGTTCAACAGCCAAACATTTATGCTAGGGTCTTTGTGTTTGTGTGAAACTGAGTTTAAACTTTAAATGAGTTTATTCTACTGCTTGGCTCTGTATATTTCTGAGGTATTTTTGGCTTCAGAACGCCGTGTTTGATAACGTTTGATAATAATTAAAACTTCTCAATGTTTGACATTGTCTAGCAAAATGTTTTTACGTCAGGCTACATAGCTGCTACATCAATGAGCTGCTCTATGCTGTAGTTGGGGATATGTTGTTTGCTGCTGAGCAGAATCATTTTGTGGCTAAAACAAACATTTTTTACATCAACTTCTAAGTTGAAAAAAAGTCTCACCTGATAAAAATTTAATTTTTAGCTATTGGAGTAATGCTTAAGAGAAATGTATTTAATCAAAGAATGTCATGAATGTGTGTGTAGGGCTGCACCAATTGCAGTTTTCTGGCCGATCCCTGGTTACCAATCTTTAAAAAGCCTGACCTGCTGATTTTGATGTTGCTAAATATAGCAAGAAAGTCGCTAAGTTGGCAACAGTGGTGTGAATATTGTCAACTGCAAACATGCAGACCAGAACTGGTGGGCCGGTCTGGTCAAACCTCTCACTGCAGAGCAGAAGAGGACAGAGGATGATTTTTAAACCTTTGCTGACGAAGATAAGATTAGGGCATAAGATGGGCCTCACATATAAGTATTGGCCAATCACGACCCCCCAAAATTAAGGAATCCAGAAATCAACTGGTCGATAAATCAGTTGGCCAATAAATGTATCCTACTATACATGTATATAATGTATACAGCACTGCCAGAGATGCAATAAGTTTATAGCAGGTGTGTGAATGTGATCGGACTGTTGATTCCAGCCAGTCCATATTGTTAGCAGAACTAGAGGGCCCCAAAACCAAATTTCGCTTAGGGCCCCATGGAGGCTTGGGCCGGCCCAGCCGAGGTGTGTTGCTTAAGCACAGGGTGCTTTGTCTCTATGTGGCAAAGCAGTTTGAAGGCTTCATTGGTCGCCGCATATTATACAAACTTGGAATGTAGGAATCACCTACCGGTCTGGGATAAATCCATTCTCATGACTCTTCTCTGGGCCTTTTCCGCTTCGCAAATAAACTTTTCAAGGACATCTGTTTCTTACTCATTTTGCTGCTTGTGGGCTCAATGTTGGCGCGCAAGACGTAACAGAGAATCCGCCCAGATAGCACAATATGAGTGAAACAACACTGAAGCTTGGCATTGAAACGGAATTGAAAGTGGTCGGTGACTTGTATGTTGAATCAATGTTAGGGTTTCAACCATAACCGACACAATCAATGTTGATTCAACCATCATCTGTATGTCAATTTGCATGCATATTTGTGTTACATTGAATCAGTTAGGAATCAATGTTAATTCAACCATCATTGAATGTGGATCTACATGCACATTTGGGTTGATTTTATATTAAATGAAAGCTAAGGATTTATGTACATTTTTTGGCCTGATGGGTCTACATCATAACATGCCACTAAAGGTTTATTCACTGGTGTTAAAGTTTTATTGGCAGATGATATATCATGGGTATGTCATTCAAAAGTATCTTACATTAACATATTACCAAAACTATGTGTACAAAAGGTTAAAAATGACATGGGATTGATATAACATTTTATTTAAGAAAAGAGGGATAGATCTTTAAACATATTTGACTCCTTTTCACTGTCAGAACAACAGTTTATTGTCCATCGAAGAACGGCGTCCATGTCGTTAAGCTTTGTACTGTATGAACCTGGGAAACGGTACAAGTTGGGGCACTAGCGGAACAAGTCAGCGTCGGGTCGGGGGGTGGGGCCAATGACCGGGCCCCTGACGCGTTTCTGGAAACTGTTGGGTGGGGGGGCTCATGGGGGGGAGGTTTGGGCCACTGGTGAAAACTGTTGACCGGCAGTGGAGGGTGGGGGTGGGGAGGGGTGTGTTTGTCGTTTGATTCTTACCCAGAAATCACATCGGCTAAACCATGAGTGAAACAGTCACTGGGACTGACTACTATATATTCCATTGAGGAAAAGTAACTTTAACATTAAATACACCTTTCTCAACAGGTGGGGGCGCACTTTCTTATCAGACATTAAAGTGACTTGAAACCATTCCTCCCTCCCTGGCACCTCCAGACCCAGGGCCCCATGGGCACCCATCCTGGGCCAGGGGGCAGCCGCACCCCCAGCCCACCCCATAGCTCCACGCCTGCGTTGGGGTAACCGAAGTTTGACTCTGGTTGTTGTCACTTTGGTTCCATAATGCTTTCTGGCACGTAATGAAGCCACTTCTTGACAGTTTCGCTGCAGTCCTCAAGAGTCAGTTTTGGTTCAAACTGCAGAGCAGCAGCTGAAAAACACAAAAATAAAAGTGAGGAAGGTGCCGGTTAGAAAGATGATAAACATTTGTAAAGTTCTGAAAGACACTGAAAGATTAAACAGTGAACTGGTTACAGGTCAGAGAACAAACACAAACCATATAGTTCCTCATGTACACTCAGTGTTAAGTTAATATTTATCTTAATGTTTATGTATACAACTACATTTGCCTATCAAGCTGCAGCATTTATGATGCTGCACTCGTTAAAATGAGGGAATCAATATTTAAAATAAAGGCTGTTTATCAGAAAACCTAAAGATAAAACTCAGAGGATCAGGGTTTATTTAACACACCAGAGACAAATAAATAGAGCAAAAAGTGATGTGTACTGTATTTGGAAAAATTATTTACAATTTATACAGAATAAACTTCCATCAAATAGCTGGTTCAATCTTCCATTAACTACACATATTTCCAAATAAGTTGCTTAAATTCCTTAAAAAATGTCCATATGCTGATAAAGATCCAGCACAAGTAACAATAGTCCAGTTCAGTTTAGCCAGTTACCAATCCAAGAATCAACAGACTGAATCAGTCATTAGCAGGTTTAGTTCAGTGTTTCACCTGCCTTACATGTTTCAGGTGTTTCCCTTCTGCTGCACCTGGATTGAAACTGTGGATGATGAACAGCCTTCTGGAGTTCTTGATGGCTGCAAAAGAGATCATGCAATCATCTAACACAGCTGTTCTGGAACAGAGGCATATCTAAACATGTCTCTAAGCACATCATAATAAAATATTTAAAACAAGTGATTTGAAATGATTTAAAGCCCACCTGGAGCAGCCAGCTTTACACTTCCTTGTCCACACATGCTCTAACCCTAACCCTAACCCTCCACCCTATTTTAAAAACTCAAATCCCACAAAATCTCGCAGGATTTCATACTTTAAGTCTAGAGCGGTGAGTAGGATAAAAAAATACATAAGGAGACATGACCTCAATGGGCTCTTTGCACCTAAGGCGTTGACGTCACATCTCCAGGAGCTAATGCGGCTCACTTTTTTCCGCTTTGAGTTACCATGACTGGTAGAAAAGACTAAGTCGTATTTCAGATGCAAAAAAACAATACTATTAACATTGTTGTCTTCCTAATATAATGGGCTTTTAAGTTTTCGTTAATTTCCAAGCGATCCTGAATTAAAGCCGCACAGCAAAGTTTGCAGCCTTCACTTCACTCCG
>NW_006800235.1:802552-803884 GCF_000485575.1 Poecilia formosa
AAAACCTTTCTCCAGCTGACTTGTTGGGGCTTCGGATCGATGTACAACCCTTGGCCAAGCCCTGCAAGCACCTAATGTAAATGATATTTGTATTGGATCGGAAACAATCGAGCCGCTTTACCCCGAACGCGGAAGCTGAGGTGCAAAGAGCCCATTATTAAAAATATCTGGTTTGCCCCAAAATAACCAAGATTACTACAGGCAGAAAACAATGCAGTTACTTTTCAATAAACACATTTAAGATCAAAGTAATATTGCCAAACTTACCATAAAAGTGCTCAGAGTAGAATTCAATTCAGAAGCTGGTTCTTCCTCCTCTTCTTTCATATATTCTACCATAAATTCTATCTAAACATACAATCACACATTCACATGTAAAAACACATACATGCTTATGCACAACTTTGTATACCATTCTTCTATATTATGCCCTCATTCACAAACACACCTACTATAATCAAATTCTATGAAATAATTTAGTTTTCTTTAGAAATCAAATAATTATTTGCATGTTTACTCCCCAAATTCTTCCTCAACATATCTAATGAATTAACCTTCTCCTTAATACTTTCACACTCTCTCTTCATATATCTTCTATCTTTTTCATATTTATCGCATTCTAATATAACATGCTCTATAGTTTCATATTTCTCACAGTAATCACATTTGCCAGTTTTATGCTTTTGAATTTTAAAAAGTGTATAATTAAGTCCTGTATGTCCAAATCTTAACCTTATCACTCTTTCCTCCTTTCTATTTCTTCTTTCTCCTACAATCTTCTGAATTTTATAAAACCATCTTCCTGTTTTATCTTCATCCCACCTTTTTTGCCAAGCTTTCATCAGTTTCTCTTTAACAATACTTTTTCCTTCAGCTTTACTTATTTTAACTGTAAAACTAATAGGATTTTTAATTGCCCTCTTTGCCATTTTATCTGCCTTCTCGTTTCCTTCTACTCCAATATGTGCTGGAACCCACACAAATATAACTATTAAAACCATGTTTTGTATTCTGAATAATGTATGAAATATTTCTAATAAAATGTCCATCCTACTGTTTGTTTGATTATATTTTAAACTTAATAATGCAGAGCTTGAATCTGAACATATTATTGTTTTTAATGGTTTTATGTCTTATATCATTGTAAAGTCAATAATATTGCCAACATTTCTCCTGTGTATACACTGAAAAAATGAGAATTGAGGGGTTTTTGAATTTGCACAAACAAAATAAGTTAATACTACACAATTCAGTCATCTTTCTTGTATTTACACAATTGAATAAAGAACAATTTCCTTAATAACCAACAATAATGAAACTACAAATTTTTCA
>NW_006800236.1:0-4384 GCF_000485575.1 Poecilia formosa
TCACCTGCCTGGAGATGTGGTTGGGTTTGAAAGTTGTTGTAGAAGCAGAAAGTTGATCAAATGCTCAGGGAAGATGACTTCAGTGAAGCTGAAACCTGGTTTCAGTTGAACCCTTTTTATACTTTTTAAAGATGGGAAGTTTCTGATGTGATATCAGCAAAATCTGACTACACTAAGCTACACAATATTCAAATTAACCTCTCGTGAAGTCCATGATGCCAAGTCAGTACACTGGTGATATAAGATTACTTAGCATAGTTGTTCTTCAATAAGGATATTTAGATTTTCAAGTTTTGTCCATGGAAACCTGCACTGTGTGCACAATTATTACACAAGTTGTAATTTTGAGGATTAATTTTATTGTTGAACTACAGCGCTCTCAGTCAACTTGTGTGTCTTGTTCAGTGGTTGTCGGGTTTCAGCCTTCCTTACCTTGCCCATGTCTCTGGATCTTGAACTTCCGGAACTCCAGACAGGTTGCTTTTCTGGAAAAAGTCTTCACTGGAAGATCATGAGTTCCTGGTAGCTTCACGTTTGATTCTTCTCAAATCTTTGGAAGTTAATTTATGTCTCATTTTCTCAATACGTTTCTTGCCACCCTGTTGACTATTAGCAGCAAAACTTTTGATGGTTCTGTGATCACATTCAACTATTTCAAGAGTGCTGCATCCTTCTGAAAGACTTTTTACAATTTTGGACATTTCAGTCACTTAAATCTCATTTTTAGCCCATTTGTCCCAGGAAAAGAAGCTGCCTCATAATTACACCTTGATACAGGGTGTTTATCTCCTTAGGCCTCACAATCCCTCATTAAACAAATACCCCTCAGCTCATATGTTTATATTCAATCAGCATTCAAGTTAACACAGTTGGGAGTTGCAATAAATGCATAAAAATTATTATATAGTCAAAACTAAACCTTGACTAATAATTGTGCACACAGTGTAAAATATAAGACTAAAATCCAACTTTCTATAGTTTACGTGGAATTTAAAGTTGTACCAATTTCATCATAACTTTAAAGAAAACAAGGCAGTTACAGAAAAATTGAGAAAAAAAACCTTGAACGTACTATCTGATCAACCAAACCCAGAGAGGAACCAGAGTTTGCATCGTCAGAGAGAGTTGCAAAAGTCACTACTGTGAAATCATTTGATATCAGTCTTGCATGAGTCATTTTCCACAAAATACATAACAAATACAAAATTGCTTCACATCTAGAACATCAAGATGGAACAGGATGTAAATCTTGTTCCAACCCTGAAGGTTACTCAGTCCAACCTTCAGTCTTGGCCTTGGCTTGGTTTCATGCTGGGTAAAACCTGCGAGAGCAAGAGATTAAAAGTTAAAAGTATGAACACCCGTAAACCCACGTTAACAATAACTGTTCCAGCTATCAGGCAATCAAAAGATAAGGAGGAATAATACATGGAAATAAACATAAAATCAGTCTACTTGTTCTCCAATTCTCCAACAACCTCTCTCTGTCAGGTAACTGGATGAATAAAGTTTCAAATTAGTATAAAAACTGGTTTAAATCTGCAGTTCTTCCAATTAATTGTTCTTTACACAATTCCCTTACTGCACAACTACATTCAAAGAATATTTCCTATTTGGAAAGGCAGGGCAAGATTATTTTATTTGCATAGCACATTTTCAGAAATCAGGTAATTCAAATTGCTTTACATGATTAGAAGAAAAATAAATCAACAAACAAGCTACGAAATTACATTGCAGGGGCAAAGTATTCCCTAAAGTTCTTATCTGGCTATAATTCTGAAAAGAGCTCCTAGTGACGTAATTTTAGGAAAGTCTGGAATTTCTGAAAAACTTGTACATAGCTAAGATAAAAGTTATTCAACAATGATCTTAATAGAGCTCCTAACATGACAAAATGCTATGAGTAGTGACATACTAATCATAGTGAGGATAAAAGTGTCTTAGACCTCCTACAGTGCCAGTTCAATGCACGGGGAGAGCAAGTCAGATAATATGGTAATGATTGTCTTTGGCACTTAATAGTAGTTATTTATAGCCAAATCAAACCTATTGTTGCCCCACACTGGTGCGGTGGTTAAATTGGTTATTTCTAAGCATCTCACTTTTATAAAATGTAGGCAGCATTATCCTTCCATTCACCACAAGTTAAACCACACCAAAATGAACGAATCATTCTGTACTTCCTCAAAGAAAGACTGACCACTTCTGTGAAACTTTTTTTTTTACATGTAGAATCACCTTTTCATACAAATGAAGGATCTGTTGTATGCTTTAGCCAAAACCAAGACTTAGTATTTGTATGTCTGCTTCTAAAACCAAAGGACACTGTTTAAACACTATCAATGTCTTTGCACTATCAATGAGATTCTCAAGCTCTTAATACAAGATCTCAGGTATTTTATTTCTCCACCTAACAAATCTAAATCTCTCAGAGATCAACACAGTAGAAAAGTATCTAGTCCCTCGGTGCCAGCTACAGAAGGGCTAGATACCCCTACGTAGCTAGCAATGTATTTTTACCATTACAGTTGAGTTGCTGTGGAAGTTAACAAGTCAGCTATTATTTGGGTTTATTTACCAAATATAAATGATATGCAGTGCCTTGCATATCATATTCGGCCCCCAAGAACATTGAAATTTTGTTGGAGTCTGCAAAAGACCTGAGACTGGGAAGGAGATTTGTCTTCCAACAAGACGATGATCTCAAACATAAAGTAAAATCTACAGTGGAATGGTTCACAAATAAACGTATCCAGGCATTAGAATGGCCAAGTCAAAGTCCAGACCTGAATCCAATCGAGAATCTGTGGAAAGAACTGAAAACTGCTGTTCACGCTCTCCATCCAACCTCACTGCGCTTGAGCTGTTTTGCAAGGACGAATGGGCAAGAAGTTCAGTCTCTCCATGTGCAAAATTGATAGAGACATACTCCAAGTGACTTGCAGCTGTAATCGCAGCAAAAGATGGCATTACAAAGTATTAGCGCAAGGGGGCTGAATAAAATTGCAGGCTTCACTGTGCAGTTTTTTATTTGTTAAAAAAGTTTAAAATATCCAATAAATTTCATTCCACCTCACAATTGTGTCCAACTAGTTGTTGATTCTTCACAAAATAATACAAATTTTAGATCTTTATGTTTGAAGCCTGAATAGCATGAACAACCAAAGAGCAACATGAATGTCATTTACTTATTTATGTCATTTATTTATATAACACATTTAGTTGTTAGCAAGGGTGTAGATCCCATCTCATTATTGGGGGGGACCATAAACAGGAACATTTTTAAGAGCAATTTTGGGGGGGTCGGCAAAGTTACAGTAAAATGTGGTTTACATTTTTTTGTTCAAGCATCAAAAATGACTAGTAAGTAGCAATGAATAACAAGTGTTTTTCTCAGCAAACATCCTGCTGAGACCCATAGAAGTCAAACTATTCAAATGTTGCTTAGATATGAGTTTAGTTCAGAGTCACAGATCTAATCTCTGCTACACCTTTACAAAAACTTAAGGCTCTGACTAAAAACAAGTTTTAATAAGTAACTCCATGTTACGGCCAGTGGCCTTTTCTGTGTTTATTTTCTTTTGCAGTGGCTAATCAGACTGACTTCACCTGGGAGCGGGTGTTGCCCTGTTGTCCTTTGCCACACCCTGACGCCTACCGTGATTGGGTCATCAATTGCCGGCTCCACCAATCACTGTTGAGGCTTCCCTTTAAAAACCACTTTGGTGGGTGTGTGGGTTTGCTGTTAACTGTTTGTATTTTGTGAGGTTTTCTGTAAATTGTGACAGGATTGATCCTGGGGGGTGGGGGGATGTACTGCTACTAGAGAGTTGTGGTCTACTTTGGCTGCTTCAACAGTTTTTACCCTGTGGGGTTTTGGTAACGTTACACCAGACTTGTAGCTTATTTTGTTTGTTTGTTTGTTTAATCTGGACGTAAAGTCCCCTGTGACTAAGTTTTGTCTCACAGCTCTGATGGTTTGTGGCTTTTGTTTATTTAGTACATATTGGCTGTAAGTTTTTACTCTTTTGATTATTGTTACTCTTTTTTTTTTCTTTTCCTTTCTTTTGTTGGAAACACAAACAATAAATCTCTAAATTGTCAAACCTTAACATCTAGGTTTATTTAATCTTACTTCCCTTTCCCCTGGCTGAGCCGGGTCGTAACACTCCACTTAATAACATTTCTCATAAATACTGATTTATTGCAGTGGTTCTCAATACAAGTCATGTGTTATTTAAATTATAACTTAAGTTGTTTTAAACTTTTATTTATTTTTTTTTGGGGGGGGAGCAGGTGGGGTCATGTTAAAACTTATAAATATGTTGGAATTGAATATTTGGGAAGTACCATGACTTAAACTTAAAGGTCAGGACCAGAGTTT
>NW_006800236.1:5143-10788 GCF_000485575.1 Poecilia formosa
GAGAGTTTGATAGTACGTGTGAGAGAGTTTGATAGTACGTGTGAGAGAGTTTGATAGTACGTGTGAGAGAGTTTGATAGTACGTGTGAGAGTTTGATAGTACGTGTGAGAGAGTTTGATAGTACGTGTGAGAGAGTTTGTAAGTTTTGGCCCTTGGGGCCTCTCATAGATTACTCCTCCCTTTAGCGGCTCTAACGGAGCCTGTGTTCAGCAGCTGTTGCTCTTCCTACACTTTGGACTGAACCATTGTTCTAACAATGGTGGGGGGGACTTAAAATTTTATTCTTATTTTTTTCTTAGATGAATGGCAGATTTACTTCGTTCTTTGTTTCTATTGACCTTTCTTATATTGATATTGTTTAAATACAAGGGTTTCTTTCATGATTTCTTTGTGGGGGACAATTTTAGACTTTTCCAAGATTGGGGGGGTCCGGATCCCCCCATCAGCCCGGGATTTACACCTGTGGTTGTTAGGTGTTTGCAAAAATAACATTAATAACCTGTGCTGTAATCAAAAACGACAGAATCGAATATTGAAACAGAATCTATCCATTCATTCATTTTTGTCTGAAAATAAAGAAATATATTTATTGTTTCAAAGTTTTATGATGTGAAAATAAATAGTTTCTTTAGCAAATAAAGTCACTTACAGCACAAAAGCTCCAGAAAGCTGTATTAAACGCACAGTAAAACCTTAGTAGGTTATGAGTTAATTTGTGAAACTTCAGACCACACCCATGTCCTCCTGGTTGGTGTTAATGATCCTCTTTCCACATTACCTTAACAGACACACCTTCTTTCAAATACTACTCTGTACTTTGAAAAGCTAAGCATAAGTTCAAAGGCAATAGTTTTAAAGGATTATTGGAATTGTTGTAGATAAAATAGAACTACAGTGAAATTATATTCAAATTCAGGTGAAGGTAAAGTTTGATATGTNTAATAATAATAATAATAATAATAATAATTAATAATAATAATAATAATAATAATAATAATAATAATGTGCCTGTGCAAATTACAAACAGGATTCCAAAAAAAGTTGGAACACTAAACAAATTGTGAATGAAAACTGAATGCAATGATGTGGAGATGCCTACATCTAATATTTTATTCACAATAGAACACAAATCACAGATCAAAAGTTTAAACTGAGAGAATGTATCATTCTAAGGGAAAAAATATGTTGTTTCAAAATTTTATGACATCAACAAATCCCCAAAAAGTTTGGACAAGGCCATTTTTACCACTCTGTGGCATCTCCCCTTCATCTTAGAACACTCAACAGACATCTGGGGACAGAGAAGACCAGTTTCTCAAGTTTAGAAATAGGAATGCTCTCCCATTCATGTCTAATACATGCCTCTAACTGTTCAATCATATTGGACCCTCTTGTCGCACCTTCCTCTTTATGATGCGCCAAATGTTCTCTATAGGTGAAAGATCTGGACTGCAGGTTGGTCATTTCAGTACCCGGATCCTTCTCCGGGTACTGAGAAGGATCCGGAATTGCAATTGTTGCAATTGTTGCAACAATTGCAACAATGATGCAATTGTTGTGATTGCATCATTGTTGCAATCACAACAATGATGTTGTGATTGCTGCAGAATGTGGTCTGGCATTATCTTGTTGAAAAATGCAGGGTCTTCCCTGAAAGAGATGAAGTCTAGATGGGAGCATATGTTGTTCTAGAACCTGAACATAATTCTCTGCATTAATGGAGCCTTTCCAGACATGCAAGCTGCCCAGGCCACAAGCACTCATGCAACTCCATACATTTCCACACAATGTAAGAGTTTGATAGTACGTGAGAGAGTTTGATAGTACGTGTGAGAGAGTTTGATAGTACGTGTGAGAGNCCACTTTGTGAAAGTATTTTCTGTATTTTGTTTTAGAAAAGATGAAATATTGCTTGAAAGCGTTTAATTTTAATATCTCGCTTGAAGGCCGAATTACATGCAAATACTTCACATAATGTTACAACTGAGATAAGGGAAAAAGGTTTGTAAAATGTAGAGTATTACAAATCAGATTACATTTTATTTTAAGTCCTAACAGTATAACAAAATGAACACTGAAAATATATAATACACTTTCCAGCAGTTACTCAAACGTGTTTGTCTTTACTGGTGATGAAAACTCGTCACTCTGGAGGAGAGAGGAAGAGCAGCTCAGCCCAGTCCAGGATCACTTCAGTGTCAGGGTAGTTGCTTAAAGTCTGCAGGTAGATTTTTGCGTAGCTGGTCCTCTGGTTTTCAGATCCTAATTGTAAATAAAAAGTTAGTCAATGTTGTGATGATCCAGTTGACTGTGGACTGATGGTCACTGTACTGGTCAGCGAGGTGCAGGTGCTTGGATCCAAGGGAAAAGCAATTTAACAACAGGAGTTGTTAAACAACAAATTTCAATGGAGTTGGAAAATATATAAAAATGATTTTTAATTCAATTTATTGATACTTCTATAATTATTTATATGAGTACTTATACTTAATTGTCATAATATATAATTTTAGTATTTATTTAATTTCCTTAAACTATTATAAAGTGTTGAGTTCTGCTCCTGGACAAGGGCTTTTACAGGCATCATCTACCGACTACAATGTTTAAAATAAAAAAAATATTCAGCAAACACAAGAAAAATATACATTGTTGTGCTCACATGACCCAGGTTAGTTGAGTCAGATATTTGAAAAAAATATATTTTGTGTATATTTTATTCAAATTTTGTGCTTTATTCATAGGACCTGTTTTGTCCCTATTCTCAAGACTCACTGATGTTCCTAGATCATTTTTACCTTTGTAGACACACTTGGGAAACTTGCTGTTTTGTCATGTACACAGTTGACAATTCTAAATACTGAGCTTGCCTCTTCTTCCGTCCGTCCGCCACCCCCAGCACTCAACGGTACGCTACCCCTGCATCCCTCTTGACTTCTATCCTTAAGGGGTTTTAAGTAAAGTAGCTAAATAAAATCCATTGAACTTTTGTGGATGTAATATTACATCATAAGATAAAGTTCAAAGGGTGCTAATATTTTTGCAAGGCACCTTAAAGTTAAAACCCATTAAAAGTCTACAGGCTTTGTGCTTCACTGCAGGGTTAATATCTGACTGATTCGTCTGGAACTGTTTTATGAACAATGACAGGATAAAATACTCTTCAAAATAATTGTTAATTGAAAAGTTTTCAACAATGAGGACCTCTGACTTACTCAACTGGTGGAAGAGCTTCACTTTCAGTACTTGATTGGTCAACTTGTTCGTCGGAACAACAGGGATGTTTTCTGGTGATCTTTCCTGAAAAAGCATTGAGTTCATCTTCAAACCTCAGAGGGAATTTTCTTCTTAGTATGACACTTTAATACCAAAGACACAGGTTCATGTGTGTGTCTGTACATTCAGATACTTTAATGTCCCTTTTTACTAACAATTAGCAACAAAAACTATTATTATGAGAGACTCCTTGACTGATCGTTTAAGGTTGTCTCATTCAGTACCAGTGATGTGAAGAAATTACATGTTTTTATGTCTTAAATATTGCAATTCATCATAGAAATTTTAATATTAGAGAAAATTAGCTGATCAAATTTGTTATGTAGGTTCTAAACACATCATTCTAAAGAGTAGTCACATAATCCGGTGACATTTTAAGGTAATGATCCATGATTTTAAAAGTAACCACAAAACATCTGCTATCACACATTATGCCCTGAATATGCCGTTGTTCTTTTCTGCAAAAACGAGCAAACATCAGTAGAAATCAAATAGTTTCACCTTTCTCGTGATCACTTACCTTGGTTGGTTCAGTAAGAAGCTTCCAGGGATGCAGGTGAGATTATAGAAACGTTCTTTCTCAGTTAAGTTAAATGAAACCCATCAAAATTCATCCCCTTCCAGCTTTTCCTCCTTATATGTTGTTCAGTGTGCAAGAAACTCAAGGAGTTTTCTAACTGACCTATCCCCATCTAATACTTTCAGAACTATACCAAATAAAGAAATAACTCTCATTCTACCCAAAGCACTATAAATATATAATTAGCTGAGATGAACTCTGGTTGGTTATTTGAAGCCTTCATAAAGAATATTTTTAATTTAACATGCAGATCATGATTGGTCAATAACTGATGTGTTGATCACTTGCTGTTTGTCAGAGATAAAACAATCACGCAGCTAAAGTGGATGTAAAAATTAGGAACTGCTATGACTGTGTTCTGAGATAAAGAATTAAACAAAAAGTTGTTTGAAGAGGTGTCATACTGGTGTACAAGAATAAAAAGCTGAAGTACTTTCAGCTAAATGAAAAACAACAAAATATGAGAGAATTAAAGACGCCGTAGTTCATGAGGAATCAGCTTTATCACCTCTCACTTCTAATATGGAAGCTGGGATATCCAGTTGTAGCTGAGGTGTTGACCTCTGACCTTTGCCAATAGTGTAACAAATCAGTTAGGTTTTAATAAAATATTTTGTAAAAATAAATTAGTAAAATAGTAAATGAATCTTATAGATATTAGGAAAAAATACTGCCTTCTGAAACCTTCTTTTGGGGTCTGATTAAATTGTTTTCCTTCCCGCATGACGACTTTGATTATGGGATTTTGTTCATTGTGACACAATAAAATTACACACAATCAGTTTCCTGATGCAAATGCAGCATAAAACGTCACAAAACATTTGTGTTTGACCTTGCAGGTAAAGAAAAAGATATTAACTTGAGCAGCTTTCTGAGAATTTAGACTGACTACAAACAAGAGCACTGATTGTTCTGATGTTCTGTTTGTCTTTACTTTTCTTATTGATATGTAGTTCTGTTTTTCTTCTAGCGTCTACAGATTTAGATTGGCACAAGAGAGCGCTGTTATTGTGCTGATAGTGATGAAGAGGAGGTTAAAGTTTCCCCACTGTCAGGCTGATGATGGTTGAGCTTTGAAACTGTGAACAAGGCTGGAGACGAGTCATAAAACATAGAAGTGCTGGTCAGATGTTGAACCTTCAAATAAATGATTCTTCTAAAGCTAAAAGCAGAAATAAATTTTTGTCAAACATGTTTGGCTGCAGAATCTCTGCTTAATCATGTGAAAGTTTCCAGGTTTACAAAAATATGCATTATGAGCAACACCAAACTGAACTGATATGAATATGAAGCAACCATTGACGCTCTGTGTCCTGCTGCTAATATATTGTGGTTATGAAACAGGCAACAAATTTCCTTGAGCAACCAAACATTTGGTTCCTTTAGCAGCAATCATTCTTTTATTTTATTATCTGATACTAGTTCTGATGACTTAGTTGTTTTGAACTGGAAAGTGTTGTGAAGCTGGTTGAACATTAAACTTTTTTTTTATGTTAATAGCCTCTTCTTCCTGGAATCAAAGGCTCAAATCCCTCCCTCTGCCCCACCTCTAGTGAAAGAAGAAGCTGATTGGCTGCAGCTTCTCTGCACTAACACGTCATTGGTAGATCAGAGCTCAAAGCTGTTTCTGTTTGCAGAAAATGAAAGTAACACAGTCACTGACTGAGAAGAGAAATGGAGCAGCAGGCCGTTCAGCTGGACAGAGAAACTTTCTCCTGTTCCATCTGTCTGGATCTACTGAAGGATCCGGTGACTATTCCCTGTGGACACAGCTACTGTATGGACTGTATTA
>NW_006800236.1:22555-48969 GCF_000485575.1 Poecilia formosa
TACCATTACATCCGAGTAGAGGTTCTAAAAAAGTCTGTGCAGCGTCTGAGGAGAAAGAGGAGGCTAGTTGATTATATGGACTGAAGACACTCCCTGAAATCACACCATGTCTCTGTGGCCTGATAAGTTTCTGTTTCTTGTGAGAAATGGACCTTGGTGTCTAACAGAATCAAAAATGTAACTCTTTACTATGGGCCCTTTGTCTAACAGCATGTGATTCTTTCTCGGCCTTGGTAAAGCGTCTCAACAGTATGCAAAGATCCAAAATATCAAGCTTAAAGTCCTCATAATTGCAGAGTTTCTTTTGAATCAACAGCAGCAACTTCAACATTTGTCTAATTCATTACTTAGATGCAAACATTGTAGTAAATGTAGTGTGGTAAAAAAATAAAAATACATTCTTATCTATTAATCACCAAGTGAAGGTATTTAAAAAAGTAATATTTAGCTTTGTAAAAAAAAATTAAATAAAATAAAGTAAAAAAAAAAAAAAAAACACTTGTAAAACAAATGGGAGCCCCATTATTTAAAAACACAAAAAAGCAGGAAAACAATCAGGCAATACTTGAAAATGTGCAAGAGGCTTTTTTATTTGTCTGATGGAATGATTAAAAGAAATGCTTTGTCACCATCTTTTATCAAAGTTTGTGTAAAAACCAAACAAGGCAACACTGAAAACAATACAAAATCAGAAAATATGTTTTACACTTTCAATCATAAATACTGATTGTTCAAAAACTTGGTTACCGCCTTTTATCCAATTAACTTCAGGATTAGCTGCCTTATCAGTCTGATCAGATATTGATGGGTTAATTTTGTTAACCAAATGAAAAAGGTTAAAATCTGGTGTTTCTGTTGTCATGGCGATGAGTAGAACCCACTGTTTAGTTTTTGTTTTTCTGGTGTTCGTTGTCTGCAGTTTTTGCTTGACGCTGGTGAGATGTCCATCCTTAAAATTAATCACAAAATGTTAGTAAGACAATAATGGTCTTGGACATTGAAAATTGGTGTCCTTTATATCATATGAGAAGGAAATGTAAGGGAGGAATAGATCAATAAAATACTTACTTCTGATTTTCTGTGGTGTCCTCTGAAGGCTTCTTATTCCTGTGGCTGATTTAACAGTCGGCAAAGAAAAGTTTTTGAGTCTTAAGTGAGGAATAAACAACTGAGCAACAAAAACACTGTTTGATCGACGTACCTTCTCTGAAATCTTATTCCGAACAGGATAGCTAAACAAATCATGACTGCCATTAATGCAGCAATCAAAGCCCATTCTTTAGAGCAAAAAAAGAGATATGAAATACATTTCAACAGAAATAACTGAAAACTCCATATGTGAGAGTCTCATCATGCACTTACGGGGGGCGTGGTAATACGATGGGGATTGTTTATCCAACCCTGACAAATGAGATTGAAACATGTAAAATATACCATTCACTAAATAATAATTCAATGAGAATCTTCCAAAGAGTTCCTCACTTTCATCAGATGTCTCTGCGAGTCCAGGAACGGTGACCATTCGCTCTCTGAGAGCAGCAGAGTGAACTGATACTGAACATCCAACCTGTGAGGTGCTTAGAGCTGAGAGCAAAGCTGTAGTGGTGACGGTGACGGTACCGTTGGTGTTGGTCTCTCTGCTGGTGTTGTAGTGGGAGAAGCTGAGGTTCTGATGGAGAACGGTCAGTGTTACTATGGGAGCAGGTTGACCTGTGGCTGAACAGGTCACAACCGACTCTGGAGGAGAGTTTCTGATGTTAATGAAGGGTCCATGCAGCTCTGTGTGGAGAACAGAGGTCAGCATCAACATCTAGTTATAGAAGTTAACACTATGATACCTTCAGGTTCTCACCATAAACCTTCAGGCAGGTTCTTCCTGTCAGAGCTCCATCAGGATATGTGTTGAACAGACAGAGATAACATCCTTCATCCTGCTCTGTAACGTTCCTGATAACTATAGAGTTCTTCTGCAGTTTAGCTTCTGTAAACTGAACTTTATCTTTAAATCCATCATTCACTGTTTCACCATAATACTCGCTGTAGGAACCAATATTCCTCTCTGTTCTCTCCAAGACCTTCTGCCAGGTGACCTGCTGGACGTCTTTAGTTTCCAGCAGCTGACAGCTGAGAGGAGCATCTTCTCCTACTGCTGCTGACACCGTCTGCTGGGTTTGGATCACAGCTGCTAGACCTGTATGAAGGAGATCAGATGACCTGTATCTAGATTTTATGACAAAAGTACCTTGTAAAACATTTCATATACTAGGTGTTTCACTTTGTCATGTCACAGCCACAAACTTCAATATAGTTTAATAAAGTTGGATGTTGAAGATATGCAACATTTGGACCATGCCCACTTTTAATATTTTAATAGTAAAAGTGGGCAAAAAATAATTATTTGCACAAGTCATTAAAGGGCAAGTTCTAACTAGCTGCTAAAAACCAGTTGACATCACATATTTCACTTGTATTTGTAATGCAATAGGTTGCACTTTATTGTATTGTAGGGATAATAAAGTAAAGCAGCTTCAACAGAAATGCATGCCACACTTTTCAGATTTAGATGTATAAAAAATCTTTTGCATTAAATATGCTTCAGTTTGTGTTTGAAACAGGACAAAATGCGGAACATGAAAACCTTTACATGCTATAATAAATAAACGAGACGGTCTACTTCCACAAAGATTTGTCTGCTGTTTACTTTCAATTTGAAACATGATCGAAATACAAAAGTTAAAAACGTTTTTAATAACAAAACTGTCCCCAGCTGCTACATTTTAGCATAAAGCTGCGAAAGACAAATGTTCTAATCGTACCTTTACTAAAGATTACCAACAGGAAAAATAAAATCGGTACAGCAGGTATGTGCTCCATATGTGCGCCAGAAATTCAAATATAAATTGTCTTCTTCCGCTTCTTCTTCTTCTTGTTTAAATGGCGGTTGGCAAGCAATTTAAATGTGTGCATTACCGCCACCTACTGGAATGGAGAGTGGATCAGACTGCAATTTATATAATCTCCCCCCCCACACCCAAAAAAACATCTTATAACCTTTCTATCAGTTTAGTTTTCTTAAGATAGTTTATTAAATAACGTAAATATTCAGAAGTAGAAGAATTCCCCAAAACATCTTGTATTTTTAAGTGTAACTTATTTTTTTTAGAAGTCTACATTCTAACTTCCTTCTTTCATCAGAGTACTTAGGACTTAATAACAACAAAACATGTTTTACTGTCTCTTCTTGAAAACAAAAAACACAAATACCTGTTGGATGTTTCCACAATTTAAAGAGTGTACTGTTTAAACCTGTATGACCAAAACCTAACCTGGATGTAATGTTTTCTTCTTTTCTACTTCTTCCTGTTCCCCTCATTGCACCAACTTTCCTTTGAATCCTATAAAGCATCTACCAGTTCTCTCTTCTTCTCGCTGCTTCTGCCATCCTTCCTTAGCCTTTTGTTTAATAATAGATTTTATTTCCTCTTTACTAAATGGAATTAGTATCTCAATATAACTGTTTTTTTAAGCTTGTTTTGCATATTTATCTGCCAACTCATTTCCTTTTATTCCTACATGAGATGGAACCCCTGCAAATATGACTATTAAACCCATGGCCTGAATTCTATAAAGTAATAACTGAATCTCCAATAAAAGGTCAGGTCTACTATTAGATTGATTATTTTTAATTGAGTATAATGATGAACTTGAATCAGAACTAATTAAACTTCTCAAAGGACGAACCTCTTCAATCCAACCTAAAGTCAAAATGATTCCCTTCATGTCCCCTGTAAACACTGAGACCCCATCAGTAATCCTCTTACATTTTTTAATACAAAATTCTGGGACGATAAACGACACCCCATTGTTGCTCCTGAGCTCTTAGAAGCATCTGTAAACACTTGAACAAAACCAAAATATTTATTATCTATATATGATTGCACTGAGTATGATTCTGAAAAATTTCCTTTTTTCCTCTTCTCCAACAATGATAAGTCCACAACAATATCATGAAATAGAGATGGATGGACCAGTGAAAGAGGAACTGTTTGACTCATATTTATAGACGATAAATCAAAATCTTTCACATCGCTTTCTATCTCCCAACCAAAGGATTTGAAAGTCTTGTCCCCCTTTTCCCAACTACGTTTTAAAATTTCTTGACATGGACGGTTTTCATAATGACCCTTTAAATAACACCAATAAGGTATTTCCCCCCATTTCAACTAATAAAGCTGAAATTGGAGTTGTTCCGACAGCTCCTGTACACAACCTCAAGGCTTGATACTGAATAATATCTAATTTTTTAAGAACTATTTCTGATGCCGATCCAAAGGTTATGCTGCCATAATCTAATACAAACCTTATTTAACCCGTAGTTTTCAACGTTTTCCTCTCAGCACCCCACCAAACACCTCATAACATTTAAAACTCTGTTACACTTATCCACTACTTTTTGAATATGAATGTCCCAAGTCGTATTGTCAATACGACGTGACGCTGAAAAAGTGGTGCCTGCACGAAACGAAAATAAATTAGAATTTAATTCTGATTTAAAATATGAGAAAACAGCATCTTGTGCGTAAACAACTTACGCTTAAATGCGTTGTTTGATTTTTACCGCCAAAAACGGACGTGCTTTTAAACTTTCACTTCCGGTCATAACGCTTATGTTTTGTCATATGACCAAAGTGCCAATTTTCAAAATTAATAAAAAAAAAAAACAGAAAGAAAAGAATAAATAAATAAAGTCCTAATATTAAGTTCCAAGCCCAGATCACACTACACGATTTCCACCTTACGACAATAAGGCAATGGACGACGAGAAAAGGCGATGTTTATAGTAGATTAATAAAAATAAAAAAATGATTAAAACCTTTGACCTTAAACACCTTGTGTTCTCTGCTGCCTAGTTTTTCTCCCATTACCTGTATTTTCTGCCAAGAGCGTAATAGTTTAAGCACTATTAAGGTTTTTAAATTAGCAGTAAAAACACTGGGGAGGGTGGATGTAGGACACAATCTAAGTGAGATGCATTTATTGTTGATGGTTGAGTTTGGTTACCTGTAGATGTAATGTTGGGTAATCTTTTGAATAATGTACAGATCTGTACGTGTTTTTTTATTATTATTATGAAGCACATTATTGTTCATGATATTAATACCTTGACAAAGTAGAAAAATAATGCCACCCTACTTTTTGTGTACATTTCTTCAAAAACTGAGGCACAATATAACATCTTTTTTGAATGAATGATATAAAACATTAATGTTTAGCTGCTAGTCTAGACAGAAAGCACTTTGTCTCAATCTTGGTTAAAGACAATTTTTGACAATTTGCGTTAATTCTCTGTCAGTGGCTTGGGATGGTAGCAAATTATAATGAACTTCAGCGACAACATAAGAGATACAGAACCACAAAGGTAAGAGCAAATAAAGACAATAACACACACCCTGATGCCAAATCAAACCGTCATTTTAATGATCTTACAGGAGAATAGAAAACACACCTTAACATCAATATTTACACGATAAAATAAAAACAAACATCCTGGTTTCAAGTTTAGTGTGAAATACATTAAGAAACCTAAAAATGCACCAATTTAAATGCTTCTTGATGATTTTATTCTATTTTTTTTTACTTAAGTTTTTCAAAAATATTTTTGTAAACTTATTGCAACTAGTAATTAGTAATAACTGCAATAGTTTGCCATGGAGATTTTCTTGTGAGGTGTAAAATGAATATATTTTTTGTTAAAAACAGGTATAAAAACACAGTAAAAAATTATAAAAACCAAACAAAGCACAATTAAATAATAATAATAGTAATAATAAAAACTACTAAAATCTAAATCAGACTAGCAACTGCAAACACTGTTGGAGTACCTGATCTCAGTAACGGGTTTTGATTTGGGTTTTGGTCCAATTAACTTCAGGTTTAGCTGCCTTATCAGTTTGATCAGATATTGATGAGTTACTGTTGGCATCAACAACAATCCTTGACTCATTCATGTGTGTTTGAGAAATACTAGAATCTCATGTAGCGACCATTGATTTCATTCAAGTTATTTCTGACATGAATGGTATTTTTGTAATAACTGAAGTTAACAATTAAAATGGTCACACTATGTGCTTGGAAAATATATAATACTCCAACACTCCTTTTAAACATTCAAATTAGGTGCTTCTGTAGTCATGGTGATGGATTACAGGTGTTAGAGCTGGTCTGTATTCAATATTTTGGACATTAATTGCTCGCTGCACCTTGTCCTTATGTTAAAATATTTTGGGATTTATGAGACATAACCTGAACAGCAATGATATTCTGGGTTTTGTTTATTTAACACATGTACAGTTTTAATTCTCTACTCTTTTTTCATCCTCGCTGTTTTGTCTCTGCCTCTCAGATGTTCGTAGTCTGACATCTTTGTTCGACACTGGTGAGTCGTCCAAACTTAAAAACAAAATGAACATGTTAGTAAGAAATGAATCTGCCTTGTAATGTTAGGAAATATAAAGTTAACACATTAGAAGGGAATGTAAAAGATGAGATAAATCTCCATCTGTGTAGCTGAGGAATGAATGAATAAAATCCTTACTTTTGATTGTCTGTGGCGTTCTCTGAACGTTTCCTATTCCTGGGAATGATTTTAGAGTCAGTAACTCAAATCAAATCTGAAACATTAATGATGTGAAACTCAACAACAAAAACACTGTTTAATTGAGGTACCTGTTCTGAGATATTCTGACTCGTAAAACACAAATACAGATCAGGACCCCAACAATCAGGAATACAACAGTCATTGGCCATCCTTTAGGAAGAAGATGAAATGTGTTTCAACAACAGAACAAAGTTAAAAATCAACATGTGAAAATCTGAACATAAACTTACTGAAACCTCTGAAATCTGATTCCAATTGTTTATTCAAACCTGGTAAAAGAGATTCAAACATTTACGATCACAAAGTGGTCTGCAGTTTATACACAGTGCCCAAAAGTAATCACAACCATGGAGGTCCCCCATACACACACACGCACACACGCACACACACACACACACACACACACACACACACCACTTTGCTCCTATTGTTTTCCACATTTTGTTGCATTACAAATCTAAACTTTCATGCATTTTAAAGAGATTTTATGAGACCAGCACAATGATATGCAGATATGAAGATGAGGGAGAATGATACATACATTTCAGTTTCAACAGAAATCTGAGAAGTGAAGTCGATTAATCTATTGCCTAAATTCACATCAAAACTGAATGGCTTTTTGGTGTGAAGCAGATCAAAAATTAAGTAGATTGTTAATTTGATTTTCTGCACACTTGACGCTCTTCGTCCAATCTGATTGAGATGGAGCAATTTGATAAATTAAAAAAATATACAAATATTCTGGCCTCTAAACATGGAATGTTCATAGAGACATTAGTAACATAAAAATGCAAACTGGAGGGAATTTTATCAAATATTGAAACAACTTAAAACAAATGTGTGCCAGACGTTTCATATTTTTAATTTTATTGTTTGAAATAGGGTCTCTTCATAATCACTTTCCCAAAAGTGTTTGGTTGAACTGTGACAAAATTGAAAAGATTGATGGATGAGAATATATCTGTGAGGCCCTGTGCGTTAGAGTTCCTCACCTTCATCAGATGAATCTTTGAAATCAGGAACGGTGACCAGCAGCTCTCTGGGAGCAGCAGAGTCCACAGATACTAAACATCCAACCTGTGTGCTGCTGAGAGCTGAGAGCAGAGCTGTGGTGGTGACGGTGACGGTACTGTTGGTGTTGGTCTCTCTGCTGGTGTTGCAGTGGGAAAAGCTGAGGTTCTGATCGGAAACAGTCAGTGTTACCATGGGAACAGGTTGACCTGTGGCTGAACAGGTCACAACTGACCCTGGAGGAGAGTTTGATCTGCTGATA
This sequence comes from Poecilia formosa, assembly GCF_000485575.1. Lineage (NCBI taxonomy): Eukaryota > Metazoa > Chordata > Actinopteri > Cyprinodontiformes > Poeciliidae > Poecilia > Poecilia formosa. Next base: position 30,487 of record NW_006800236.1, read on the forward strand.
GTAATGAAGGGTCCATGCAGCTCTGTGGGGAGAACAGACATGATGGTTGACATCAAGTTATTGAAATGAACCCTGTAATGCTCTTGGTGCATGCTAGGTGGTAGCATGCTGGATTAGCTGTGAATTTCATACCATTTTTTTTTTAAAACGGCTCCTTTTGGTTTTGACTGCTTTGCAGCTTGCTACTGATTTATTTTTGGGCATTTGTCATGATGCGCAACCATAATAAGAAGACGGTTTACAACATGAGTAACTTCTAAAGAAGAGCTGCAAAAGCATATGTGGATTAGCGGTGCTCATGAACAACAGATGGTGTCGTCCATGTTGCTGTGAAGTGTCGTTTCTGGAACTGTCCATATTATTTACCAACAGAAAGTGTTACTTTGACAACTGCTCACATTCCACCCTCAGCTGCTACTGACGATGCATAATTTCATCAGTTCAGTTGTTGCTAAGCTGAAGACATTACACCCCAATGCATTTGTGGCAACATTTGTGGATTTCAGCCACGCCCAATATCTGCTGCAGTTACATTTCAACAGTTTGACAGCTGCCCTGCCAGAAAAAACAAGACGTTGGATTTCTTCTATGTAAATGTCAAAGATGGACACATCTCCAAAGCAAGACCTTCTCTTGACAAATCAAAAAATATTAAAGATGTGAGGTAAGGCATGAAGAAGATCACAGGTTTTCAACACAATGGATGATTTGACAGATAGAAATCTGGATAGAGCAAATGAGCTGAACTCATCATCACCATCATCATCATCATCATGATCATCATCATCATCATCATGATCATCATCATCATCATCATCATGATCATCATCATCATCATCATGATCATCATCATCATCATCATCCTCTCCTGCCCCCAGCCAAACAGACATCCTACCCTCCTTTCATTTGAGATCCTTCCTGTCAAGCCTCAGATGTTTTATTTTCTACCTCAGTCACGGATTCTTCTGCTTTTAACCAAATCAGGAGATGCAGCTGCTCTCTTTGCCTCCCTGTTCCACTTCTCTGTATCTATAAAAAGTATAAAGAGGCAGCTGGAGGACTGAACCAGAACAGTCCAAGAGTCCTGAACAGAACAGGTGCTAAGCAACACAGGAGCACCACAGGGTACCGCACTCTTACCCTTCCTTTTCACTCTGTAGACTTTGACTTCCACTGCGAAACAGACTCCCGTTATCTACAAAAATATTNCAAAAGCATATGTGGATTAGCGGTGCTCATGAACAACAGATGGTGTCGTCCATGTTCCTGTGAAGTGTCGTTTCTGGAACTGTCCATATTATTTACCAACAGAAAGTGTTACTTTGACAACTGCTCACATTCCACCCTCAGCTGCTACTGACGATGCATAATTTCATCAGTTCAGTTGTTAAGCTGAAGACATTACACCCCAATGCATTTGTGGCAACATTTGTGGATTTCAGCCACGCCCAATATCTGCTGCAGTTACATTTCAACAGTTTGACAGCTGCCCTACCAGAGAAAACAAGACGTTGGATTTCTTCTATGTAAATGTCAAAGATGGACACGTCTCCAAAGCAAGACCTTCTCTTGACAAATCAAAAAATATTAAAGATGTGAGGTAAGGCATGAAGAAGATCACAGGTTTTCAACACAATGGATGATTTGACAGATAGAAATCTGGATAGAGCAAATGAGCTGAACTCATCATCACCATCATCATCATCATCATGATCATCATCATCATCATCATGATCATGATCATCATCATCATCATGATCATCATCATCATCATCATCATCCTCTCCTGCCCCCAGCCAAACAGACATCCTACCCTCCTTTCATTTGAGATCCTTCCTGTGAAGCCTCAGATGTTTTATTTTCTACCTCAGTCACGGATTCTTCTGCTTTTAACCAAATCAGGAGATGCAGCTGATCTCTTTGCCTCCCTGTTCCACTTCTCTGTATCTATAAAAAGTATAAAGAGGCAGCTGGAGGACTGAACCAGAACAGTCCAAGAGTCCTGAACAGAACAGGTGCTAAGCAACACAGGAGCACCTCAGGGCTCTGCACTCTTACCCTTCCTTTTCACTCTGTAGACTTTGACTTCCACTGCGAAACAGACTCCCGTTATCTACAGAAATATTCAAATGACTTTGCAGCCGTTACTTGTGTCAGAGATGGTCCAGAAGGTGAGTGCAGAGAGCTGAAGGACCGCTTTGTGTCATGGTGTGGGAACAATCATCTCATCTTGAATATGAACAAAAAAAAGTTGATTTTAGATTTAGATTTTTAGGAACAGAGTTAGATCAAACCCCATTTCCATCAAGGGTAGGGTTGCAACCTTTCAGAAATTAAAATAAGGGACCAGTCCCTATATATGTAAAGCAGGGGGAGGGAGGGCGTGCTGCGGTGGCAGGGTGGTGTGTGTTACCCAGAAAGCAGTTGGGCGCAATATCGCAACACCAACACTGTTAGTCAAACAATGAGTGGGGCAGCGTACTATATAAAGTCCAGGATTATAAATACCTCGGTATTCATCTGGACAACAAACCGACTAGAGTTAGAACAGTAAAGCTACAAGAAGGGACAGAGTAGACTTCACTTCTTAAGGAAACTAAGGTCCTTCAGTGTTTGCAGAGACTGTACTTTGTTGAGGAGAGCATCATCTTCTGCTGTCATGTGTTGTGGAAACAACATCAGACTCAAGCGCCTGATAAAGAAGGCTGGTTCTGTTCTGGGGACGACTGTGGAAACTCTGAGGATGATGATACAAAGAAGGATTTGTCACTAAATCAAGTTAATTATGAACAATCCTGAACATCCTCTTCACAAGAAGAAATGGTGTCTTCTGTCAGAGGGTTTTCTAGAAATGGAGCTAATAGTGAAAATTCAACCTGGAAGACTCCATCCCCTCCGTTCGTCCATCGGCGTCATGCTCATCTCCGACCTCAGCGTTGGACCTCACCTGGCGTGTCCAATCATCAATCAAGCTCAGCATAAAAGGATCCACACCCAAGCCGTCGGCCGCTTCCCAACTGCGTTCAACCCACCACCTCCCCTTCTCCACCCACATCCTTCGGCTCTCCAGGATGGCACCCTTTCCAGACCTCCACCACCAGTGTCGGGCCCCGGGGGGAGAGCATCCCTAATCGGTTATCGGGATCTTCATCGAGTTCACATCAAATCTCAGCTCAGATCAGCTGCCGGGGCCCGAGCGCCAAAGAACTGTTATTCATTGCCGTCATTAAATCTTTTAATTGTTCCTTTTTCTTCGTCTGAGTCTTTCCAGATTGAACTGCTGACTGTCACATGAGACCCTTTCTGCTCAATCATGAGCATCTTTTTATAGAAACCTGAATAATATGTGTGACAACATTCAATTTCCCTTTGGGATGAATAAAGTATTTTTGAAATGTATAGTTTCAGGTTCTCACCATAAACTGTCAGACATGTTCGTCCTGTCAGAGCTCCATCAGGATAAGTGTTGAACAGACAGAGATAACATCCTGCATCCTGATCTGTAACGTTCCTGATAACTATAGAGTTCTTCTGCAGTCCAGCTTCTGTAAACTGAACTTTATCTTTAAATCCATCATTCACTGTTTCACCATAATACTCGCTGTAGGAACCAATATTCCTCTCTGTTTTCTCCAGGACCTTCTGCCAGGTGACCTGCTGGACGTCTTTAGTTTCCAGCAGCTGACAGCTGAGAGGAGCATCTTCTCCTACTGCTGCTGACACCATCTGCTGGGTTTGGATCACAGCTGCTAGTCCTGCAGGAGATAATCAAAGAAAATGGATCAGTATATCTTTATTTATATTATGTATCATTCCATAAGAGTGCTTTCATTTACTCTTTGTGTTCTTAGGATTGAGTCACAAGGGTTGAGAAACAACCATGTTTGTCGCAATTTTATATTAACCATATTTAGTTCACTTCTTTTTTTCTCTGGCAGCCCCAAGTAAAACTTTAAGATGTGAAAAGCCTCAATGAGCTCTTAGCTTCTCAAAATGATGGGATTTCATTGAACAGGCTGCCATCAAATAGATTTGTAATAATCTATTTACATATCCTGGTTATAAGGACAATAAAATGATCTGGTCTCTATCAGATTCTCTAATGTACAAAATCAGACCATATTTCTCCACTGTCATTTATTAAACCAAGGAAGGAAACGAAGCTAAAAGAGAGCTCTGTCTGAACAAGTCTGGGAATATCAATGGACTGAAACCTTGTTATTAAAACCAACATTCCTCCCCTATTATTTAACAGACAAGTCAGAACTGAGTTACTGCAGCTTAATGTGGTTCTAGAAGCTGTAAAATATATTTTTGCTCTTTTGTTTAACTACACATTACAGCAAGAAATCTGTTGTGCTTTTCTAGACAACATTTGATTTAAATCTATTTTGTTCTTAATAATGCTTCAGACCATACAATGTTACATACTTATATTTAAAATTATAGAGCTAAAAGAATGTGTTCTTTTTTATGAGAATGACTGTTATTGTGTTTAGGCAACAACTCATTAGGTTAAGGTAGTTGATTAACCTTTACCCACTGAAGCCATTACTCCAGTGTGGTACTGGGCTGGAACACATTTTGCCATCAGAGCCATCTGCCCTTCAATCTTCACATTCAGGTATTTTTGGCTTTAGTTAACAGTATTGTGTAAACACTGAAGAGAGGCAGGCTCTAACAGTAAAGACAGCTGCTAGATGTTATCAGTGTCGGTTAGCAGGATGAAGCCTGTCCTGCAGCACTGAGGTCACCTGGCACCCAAATAACTCCCAACAGGGGTGGAGAACAAAAGGAGACTCTTTCACCTGTTTTCTTTATGCCTGAACATGGTCATGCTAAGAAGGTCACTTGGTTGGTTGGTTTACAGTGGTCATCATAACTAACATTAGTAAGTAGAGTTTCTCCTGTATAAGACCTGAAATTGCAGTAGTGTAACTCAAATTGTTTTGAGTTAGAAACTGTCTGGAGTCTCCTGCGTGGTTGTAATTTCACCTCCCAAGTTGATCTTAGCAACATAAAATGAAATGTACTTTTTATAACGTCCATGCAGTTTTATAGCACAGAAATATGACTATTGTTCTTATATAGAAAGTGCTGGTGAGCTGATCTTCCTGTTGGCCAGTATAACCACGAGGTTATTGTTACTACACAATAACCTTGTGTTGCCACATCAAGATATTGCAACACAACAATGTATTTTGTTTCCTCACAGTTAAACTTGACGTTGAGCAATGTCCGTCTTTCTTTCTGTTCCTTATGAAGCAACCCTGTTTTACAATTCTGCTGACTGTCCAAACCTTAAGGCAGCAGCATCATCATTTATAAGTGAACCATATTAAAAATGAAAGCATGTTCTCTTCTGAGTCTTACTGCATTAAACATTATGAGATAAATGTTCTCAAGATCTGAGTCCTAAAACCAGAGTCTAAGTAAAGTCCGAGTCTTTTATTTTGCATGACTGAAGTCAAAGTGCAGCTTTTTGTTTTCCAGGTAAATGCATGTCTTTGTTTTCAGTTCATCCGGGTTAGGAGCCGTTGAGACCTCTATTGTGATTAAAACACGTCTTTCAGGATGGATTGTTCCGTTTGTGTGGACCTCCCAGTTCCTCCAGTCTGATTGACGGTTAACGAACCTTCATTTCACACTTCCCCACCTTGTCAGTTAAATATAAACATGCCTCACCAGTTACTCTTTAGCTAGAAGCTGTTTACCTGTGGCATTCCCTGTCATTAAATCATTGTGTGTTCCACTGCAGTAAATGTGATTAAAACACTGTTTTCTTCAACATCTTAACCTGGCTTTTGTCTGTGAAAAGCATCATTATGTCTTTACCTTTTCTACTCACACTATTTGAACCTTCACATTTGTTTTCATTTTAGAAGAACCAGTTAGGACTTGAACCATATTTCACTTTTACAGAGCCCCAACGAGGACATGGGGAATTTTTGGTTGTTTCTTTTGCATTATCTCACAATAATGTACTGGTCAGTTAATGCGGCATAATTTAATACTGAGTCTTTCTTACGGTGGCCAGGGCAGTGTACTTCCTACTCTAATATAAGGTTTTCGTAAGGTTTTTCCATGTATGTCTCGTTAGTTTGTGAGATCTGAAGTTTTATATATTTTTTTTGAGGATAGAAATGCATCACAAACCTATGTGCAAAATGCAAAACACATCAAACAAGCTCTTTCTATCCCTTTTAAGATGTAAACAAACTTTCAGTAAGAAGGGAAGAAAAAAGAAGACATCCAAACTTTTTGGACTCCGAGAAATTTTCATGGGTTAATAAAGTCATATATCACTGTTTGTGTCAGTTTTGTATTGGTAGTCTGACTTTAATCTCAGAATTTTGAGATTAAAGTGAGAATTATTTTTGAGATTAAAGTCAGACTTCTGAGATTAAAGTCAGAACTGTTTTATATTTTTCTTCCAGTGCCCCTAATCCTCTTCCGTAAAGTAGTAATTCAAGCAAAAGGCAAGTTCATGTACTAAAGCACATTTGGCATCCCTTGAAGACAGATAAGTCAGAGAGGAAAAAAACAATTCAAATTTCCTAATCAAAGTTTTTGTTTTGTTATAAATATTAAACATTTGAAACCAAGACCCACAGTTAGTTACTGTAATATTTCGCCCAACATCCAGCCTGAAGATGTATTTTATAGATTTACTGGCCATCTGTGAACAACAGGCTCAGCAGATGAGAATTGAAGCCAGAAACTCAAGTTAAGTTACTTAAAATATTATTCACCAGGTAAAAAGTCTGCAGCAGTAAAACTATTAGAAGTACATTTATTTAAGAAATTAATTGAATTGTAGGTTAAACATGAATCCCCTCTCGCCCCGCCCATCGGTTTAATGACTATAGTAAAAAAAAAAAAAAGAAGCCGCCTGAAGCAGCAGTGCTGGCTCTGTCCTTTGTTTGGTCTGAACCGAAATGTTACAGTGGTTAAACTAAGAACGGTTCTGTTAAGTCCAAATCATCAGATTTCAGAGTACCTAATGAATTAATTCAGATCGGAACGCATTTATTTATGAACAAATAATTGAATTAATGAATGAATGAATGAATAACAAGTAGGCATGCTTTCATCATAGGAATAAATTAGAAAACAAAAAATCAACTCCGTGTACACGATCAGTGTTTGTTCTCACCTTTCTGAAATGATCCTCCGAAGGTAAAAAGACAGAAAATTAAACACATTCCCTCCATGCGGCATCGCAACGTGGTGCTGGAAAGCAGAAAGCGGAGAAATGATTCAAAGATAACACGTGGAGCCTCTTAACCAATGAGTCATTTGATTCATTGTCTAACTCACTCTACTACTCACTCTATCACTCTACTATCGTCGGGTACTACTGTCAGTACCGACGATAATATCATTCATTACTTTAGCTGCAGCTTGGTGTTTTCCTTCACTTCCAGACACCCAAACAAATCAACTTTTAATTCTGTAAATGTTTCTCCGTCAGAAAGCAAACTGTTGAGTTCCTTCTGAAATAAAAGTGATTGTTTTATATATTCTTGCTTGGGGCTCTGTCTCCCTCTTTGGATGGATTTGTGCATATTTTCACATCCAGAAATCAAATCAAATATTTCTTTACATTGATCCAAACTGTTGCAACATCTTTTTATTTATTTATTTTTAGCAACCATTATTTTATATAATTACTTATTTAATATGTTAAGAACTGCTATTGACTGGTTTCACAGCATTTAGAAATTTCATCCATTTTAAATCATTCATTAAAAAAAATGTAAAAAAAAGATTTTTTTTCCCCCCCTTGGTCCAAATATATTCAGTTTGATTTTGCTTTTGCCATCGTAGCTACAATAGATTGACAAATTAGAAGAGTTCAACATATAATTGAGCACTGAACTTAAAGATAAAGTGACTTCTGTTTTTTTTTTTTTTTTTTTACTTAATTGTTAAAAATGTCATGTGACAATATAACATCAGACAGAAACATCCCCGGCAACCTTGGATGGGCTGAAGGTAAAGTGATTTGTCCTCTCAATGTGTGACGTGTGACAGAAAAGATGAGACACACACGTTCAACATAGCACAAAGGTTTATTCTTCTTCTAAACATACTCCATATACAACATACTCCACATGCAATAATTCATATAAAATACTTCAGGTATCACTGAGTAACTTAGTACATGACAAACGGCCATAATATCACTTTAAACTGAACAAGGATTATTTTTAACAAGCTCAATGTGACATTATAAATTTTACCACATGACAAAATCTATTCACAGATGGCATTTGATAATATAAACCACATTATAGTTTTTTTTTTAAAGTTTGTACTTTAAGTCAAATACCTTGTCCCTTTTTCTCAGACCATTTGGATTTGAATGATAATATCAAAATACATAAATTGCGCTTAACATTTTTAATTTGTTTTACAATTTTTATTCTGCACTAATACAATATACTTTAATATTTAATCACTTTAGTTTTTTAACTGTATCCTAGCAGTGTCATGTTGAATCACATGAAGTAACTGAACTGCATTGAAGCGCTTCTTCTTCTTCCTTTTTTTATGGCGGTTGGTAAAGAACTTTAAGGTGCATTACCGCCACCTTTCTGACGGCGTATGGATCAGATTGTTTTTACTACAATCTCCTTATGACAGCCTTTCTTTTCAGAAAACTAAAAATACTGTTAAAAACTACATCCCCGGATGACTTCTGAAACAATTCGCTTCTATCTAATTTACTTTTATTCCTATCTAAATTTCTAATTAACACCTCTCTTTCATGAACATTCTTATTACATACTAAAAAGATATGTTTTACTGTTTCTAATTTTTCACAATAATTACAACAACCCGGATTATGTTTATTAATTATTTTAAAAGTACTATTTAATCCTGTATGTCCAAATCTTATTTTGGATATAATATCTTCTTCTTTTTTTAATTCCGCTGCATTTTCTTAATTCCCCAACTTTTTTTGGATACTATGATAAAACCTAGCATTGCCTCCTCTATCCCATTGTTCTTGCCATTTATTCTTAATATACATTTGTATAATATTCTTTATCTCATTTTTCTTTTTTTTATTTTTTAATTCACTTTTTTTTGCAGCACTTTTAGCACAAATATCAGCCAACTCATTTCCTACTACCACAATGTGGGCAGGAATCCATACTAGTTTAACCTGAGATCCATGATTTTTAATCTTGAAAATTGAGTGAATTATATCCAATATAATATCTTGCCTTGATTCTGAATTTATGTCTTGAATACTTATTAATGCACTACTTGAATGTGAACAAGTATATACTCTGAATATTCTCTTTCTATATAGAAAGGTTGTCCATCTCCATCTTGGCTCAAAGCTGCCTGAAGGATCCAACCAAAGATTCCTCTTTTGCAACCACCTTATAAAGGATTTGTCCACCCTTTTGGTGTATTTGCATTGGCTAGCTTTGTTGCTGTGCCTGTCTCATTGGCTGACTACTTGGTTCGATGATCTCATATCCATCACCGTTTTGGAGACGTGATGTCTGTTCTAATGACCTAAGGCCTTGGTCACCTCTGCTCTCCTATCAGTTCCTCTTTCCCCCTGACTTTTCACCTACCATCTACCTCCAACACAACATCAGTGACCTTTAATTACAGTTACACATTTTACACCATTTCAAGTTCAATGTCAAAATCACATTTATAACCTTTTAGTTTCTCTGGTTTAGCATTCATTTATAATTTTATAATAACCATTACTTATTAGTTACTCTTATTATAATCATGATGTGAGTTATTACAGACATTTCGGAAAAGAAACCAAGAATAATCCATTATTCTAATTATTTGATACCAAAGTTAAAGTTACTTCTTTCACCTGTAAGTATTTCCATAAGTATAAGGGTAAGTGTAAATATTCTTATAATCAAACCAACATCAACCACTGTTTAACCCAATATTAATTGTTGGCTTAATTATAAGCTATCATTATTAATGTAAGTATTTTACTCTGAGTTTTATCCAATTACTCAAAATCTTTAGATTTTATTCTTTAAACCTTTAACGCCTTGAAATGAGCACTCTGAACTATTTTTATTCACTGCAGGCTGGAAACTTCCCCTTTATCAGGAAACCTGCTGTTCCTGTTTCATGACTCTCTTTCTGCCTGACTATGATTTTTTATGATTAAATAGAAAAAAAAGCAGAATTAAAGCAAAGTTTGCAGGACACAATAACAACACACACAACCAGATTAATTTTATTACAGTCTGACTCTACTGTTGGGTCTTGATGTCACCTGTGTTCTCAATTTTAAAGGTAACTTTATTCATTATTATTAAAGTAAAATCTCCAGCATGGGGAAGTGGGATGAGCTCGACTTTTCTTGACACCCCCTCCTCAAGGTCAGACCTTTCACATGCTGGGAACCCAACACCCTCCTGCAGGTCTGCGTCCTTCTTCTTCTTTTCTAACCGTCTCCCTTTTTTCAGTAAGTTTAAATCGACTTCAGTCTGTCCAAAGATCCATGATGGAATAACAGGAATAGCAACCACAGGTTATCTATTCCTACATCTTTTACTTTATTCATAATTCATGGCATAGTTTCTAGAAAGAACTAGGAGAAGGCAGAGGAGCTTGATTTTTTCACAGATGATTTGTCTCATATCGTACCGTTGCAGTGAGACAGAGTGGTCACAAGTACGATACTGACTGAGGAACAGGACAGTGAAAAACACTGATAGCTTCAGGGTCAGTTTCACCATCATATAAAATAGAATTTATTGCTTTACAAGAGAAAATATTGTGTAAGATCTTCAAATGCCTCTAATTAAATTGATTTGGGCCACAAAACGTACGGCTGCAGTTATTTATCAGGAAACAAGTTCAAATTTTGGGTTCCTGTTGTCATGGTTATGGGTTGGACTCACTGTTTTGTCTCTGGTTTTCAGATGTTGTGAATATAATATCTATGTGAACATAATAATACCGCCAATATGTTCTTATATGTTACATAATTTGGGCGCCAAACTGAAAAACTGTTAGCTGGAATTTTCTGTATGTGCCCTCAGAGAATACATAGAGAAAAGTACATACGTAAAATTCAACATCTACAAATTAAAAAGACAGTTTTTCTTTTTAAACTCTAAGGCATTTAACATTTGTTAAAAGAGTCACATTTTAAGGATCTCCATAAGTAAGAGTCTTAATGAGAGTTGTTGTCCAAAGCATCTACTCCATGTGTGAGAACACACACACACACGCACACACACACACACACACACACACACACACACACACACACACATTGATTGACTGGATTGACACATTTGAGAGGAACAGTAAAAGTAGTACAGGGATGGGTGCAGAAGCACCAATTATATGTCGTCTTCTTTCGAAAAGTTAGGTAACATTTGTAGCTCTGAAGGAGTTTTATTTAGCTGAGCTGAGGGTGAAAATGTCTATTTGGACTGCAAAGGTTTTATCCCTCTGGACTAGAGCTAAAGTCAGGCTGAAGACACTTTGAAACAACTTTAAGAAAAGCAGCTGAAGTACACAAAAGGTCAAAAGGCTTTGAGATCACAAAAGTGTCTCATTTACATTGTAATGTTCTTATGCTGACTACATTACAAGACACCACAGGACAAATCGTCTTCCTTATCATAAACCTGGAGTGACTAAATATTATCTTTCCTGTCTCACATTGTGCATAAAAGAAATAAACAACTTCCCAGAAATAAAACCTGATGATTAAGACAATGTTGCAAAAAAATATTACATAGACGTTGTATGTAATTTTTTGTTTACAGTACCGCAACTCAGATGGGTCAACAGCTATCTACACAATGGGATTTAACTATTGTCCAGGATTTTACACTCTAAACTAGGTATTTTATTGAAAAATATGCATAACTTGCTTGGTTCAGTCAGTAGCTGCCTTTTCCTGCTTTCCTTTAGAAAAATAACACAATGCAACTGAGTTGATTTAAACTGAAATCAACGATGTTTGGGGGAAATAACTACGAAATGTTTCAAGTTGGGAGTTTTCATTAAAAACGGTAACTGACATGTACAATAAAAAACACAAGAGGGCGATGTTGTCCTGTAACAGTGATACAGAAGCGGTTGAAGTCTCTCTACTGTCAGGCTGATGATGATTATGAGCTTTAAAACTATGAGCAAGGTTATAAAACAGAAACGCTGGTCAGATGTTGAACCTTCAAATAAATGATTCTTTTAAAACTAAAAGCAGAAACTGATCTTTGTCAAAGATGTTCGGTTGCAGAACCTCTGTCTCCCGAGTCGTGTGAAAGTTTGCAGGTTTATAAAAATATGCATTATGAGCAACACCAAACTGAATTGATATGAATATGAATATGGTGTCCTGATGTTAATATATTGTGGTTATGAAACAAGCAACAAATGTCCTTGAGCAACCAAACATTTGGTTCCTTTAGCAGCAATCATTCTTTTATTTTATTATCTGATACTAGTTTTGAGGACTTAGTTATTTTGTACTTAAAAGTGTTGTGAAGCCAGTTAACCGTTAAACTTTTTTAATGTTAATAGCCTCTTCTTCCTGGAATCAAAGCTTCAAATCCCTCCTTCTGCCTGACCTCTAGTGAAAGAAGAAGCTGGTCCCCATGTGCAGAACAGTCTTCGGCTCTGTGGCTCCGGCTCTTCTTCATCTGCAGAGTTCTTTGTCCATCTCGATCTTGGCTCGAAGCTGCCAGGAGGATCCAACCAAAGATTCCTCTTTTGCACTCACCTTATAAAGGGTTTGTCCACCCTTTTGGTGTGTTTGCATTGGCTAGCTTTGTTGCTGTGCCTGTCTCATTGGCTGACTACTTGGACCGATGATCTCATATCCATCACCCTCTTGGAGACATTATGTCCCAAGTTGCTCAACAGTCCACCTATGTCTGTTGCTTGCCCAACCTTTTCTTAGGAAAGTTAAAGTTTAGCAATAAGGCCTTGGTTACCTCTGCCATCCTATCAGTTCCTCTTTTCCCCTGACCTTTCACCTACCATCTACCTCCAACACAACATCAGTGACCTTTAATTACAGTTACACATTTTACTCCATTTCAAGTTCAATGTCAAAATCACATTTATAACCTTTTAGTTTCTCTGATTTAGCATTCATTTATAATATTATAATAACCATTACTTATTAGTTACTCTTATTATAATCATGATGTGAGTTATTTTATTCTAATTATTTGATACCAAAGTTACAGTTACTTCTTTAATCTGTAAGTACTTCCACAAGTGTAAGAGTAAGTGTAAGTATTTTTATAATCAAACCAATATCAACCATTGGTTAAACCAATATTAGCTATTGGTTTATTTCTAAGTTATTATTATTAATGTAAGTATTTTACTCTGGGTTTTATCCATGTGAGGGTTCTCACATTAACCAGCCAGAGAGACGCTGAATGGAATTCAAAAAATAATCTTAATTTATTACAAAAAAGTTAAAAAATAATCAAACAATGAAGAATTGGGCCCAAAACTGAGGTCAACATAACAAACTACAACTCAGGTGGTAACACAAAGAACTCAAGCACAAAACTGACCTAACAAACAAGACATGAGGGGAACTTAAATAGTGGCTGTTCAGACCACTGCTGACACACAAGGGGTAATTTAAACATACAAAAACTTAAACAAATACAATACCAAATCTTTAAATTAAACAAACATTAGACTGAAACTACCAAATAGAAGAAATATTAAAGAAATGGTCAAATTAAATTAAAGAAAACCAAATTTCCCCGTCCCCTGGCAAACAAATGGAACGGCCCGCTGAGGAGGTTTTGCCAGCCATATATGGATGTCAGTTAGCTGGAGCTCTTCTGTGACCCTCCAGCAGCAGCTTCAAAGGAAACATTCAGGTCTGTGTGACAGTAGGGTCAGCTGTCACAATCCAATTACTCAAAATCTTTAGATTTTATCCTTTAAACCTTTAATGCTTTGAAATAAGGAATACTCTGAACTATTTTATACACATTCAGGCTGGAAACTTCCCCTTTCTTCAGGCAACCTGCTCTTCCTGTTCCATGACTCTCTTTCTGCCTGACTACGATTTTTTTATAATTAAATAGAAAAAAGCAGAATTAAAGCAAAGTTTGCAGGACACAATAACAACACACACAACCAGATTAATTTTATTACAGTCTGACTCTACTGTTGGGGCTTGATGTCACCTGTGTTCTCAATTTTAAAGGTAGCTTTATTCATTGTTATTATTAAAGTAAAATCTCCAGCATGGGGAAGTGGGATGAGCTCGACTTTTCTTGACACTCTTTAACTTGCTTCAATAAAACTACTTAATTACACAGATTTCACCTGAATGCAGCATCGGTGTTACAGGTTTGGATTTTGGTCATTTGGCAGTTTTCAGTGCATAATCAACAAAAGAGGGTGCTGTTATCCTGATAATAATGATGAAGAGAAAGTTAAGTTTCCCCACTGTCAGGCTGATGATGATTGAGCTGCGAAACTGTGAGCAAGGCTGGAGACGTGTCATAAAACATAGAAGCGTTAACCTTCAAATGAATGATTCTTCTAAAGCTAAAAGCAGAAATAAACTTTTGTCAAACATGTTTTGCTGCAGAATTTCTGTCTGCTGAGCCATGTAAAAGTTTACATGTTTATGAAAATATGCATTATGAGTCACATTAAACTAAACTGATATAAATATGAAGCCACCATTGATGTTACGTGTCCTGCTGCTAATATAAGTAAAAGCCCTCCACTCCTCAGAATCAAAGCCTCAAATCCCTCCCTCTGCTCAACCTCTGGTGAAAGCAGAAGCTGATTGGCTGCAGCCTCTCTGCACTGACACATGATCCATAGATCAGAGCTGAAAGCAGTTTCTGTTTTCAGGAAATGAAACTAACACAGTCACTGTGTTTGAGAAGCGAAATGGAGCAGCAGGCCATTCAGCTGGACAGAGAAACTTTCTCCTGTTCCATCTGTCTGGATCTACTGAAGGATCCGGTGACTATTCCCTGTGGACACAGCTACTGTATGGACTGTATTAAAGCCCACTGGGATGAAGAGGATCAGAATAGAATCCACAGCTGCCCTCAGTGCAGGAAAACCTTCATACCGAGGNTTTCCTTACAATTACCATGACTGAAGATGGGATTTTTGTGAATAGTTAAACTACATTTGTCCTTACTGATGTGATTATTTATATGTTGTGCTTTAAACTTCTCATAACGTTCTTTCTCAACTGATGTCACTTCTTTCTTANTGAAAGACCCATGGACAAACATCGAACTGAGCTTCACTGAGGTGGATGTTCTACTGTCAGAACCAGGACCAAAGAGCAGAGCTGGATTCTTAAAATATTCATGTGAAATAATTCTGGATTCATACACAGCAGACAATCAGCTGGTACTAACTGATCAGAACAGGAGAGTAACAAGGATAAATCAAAGTCAGTCTTATTCTGGTAATAAGTCTTATTCTGGTAATAAGTCTTATTCTGGTAATAAGTCTTATTCTAGTGACTCAGGCAGATTCACTGGATGTTGTCAGTTTCTGAGTAGAGAGAGTCTGCCTGAACGTTGTTACTGGGAGGTGGAGTGGAGAGGAGAACAAGTTTATGTAGCTGTTGCATACAAAAACATCAGCAGAGCAGGAAATGATTATGACAAATCTTGGGCGTTACAGTGTTCCTGTGGATCATATAACAATAACTATTTTACATTTGTTCACAATCAAATCCAGACCTCCACCTCAGGTTCTCATTCCTCCAGAGTCGGAGTGTTCCTGGATCACAGAGCAGGTCTTCTGTCCTTCTACAGGGTCTCTGGCACCATGACTCTCCTCCACAGAGTCCAGACCAGATTCACTGAACCGCTACATGCTGGAGTTTGGGTTAAGAACATTGGAGATTTTGTAGTGTTTTATAAACCCAAATAGATTTACTCTCAGTTGATCAGGGTTCATTATGCTGATCTCGCTGTTCTTCTTTATTTTTCTGGTTTAAATGTAGTTCACATTAAACTAAACTGATATAAATATGAAGAGCCATAAAGAACATTTCTGCTGGTGTTTTCTTTCGTTCTTACATAATGCGGAAATATTTATCTACATAAAAATCTAAATTTCTCTGAACTCTAATAGTTTTGCTTTAATGTTTGTATTGATATATTCTGTTTCCTCCACTGTTCTGCACACCAAATGTTCTAGTTTAAATCAGTCGAGATTGAAGTGAATTGATTTTGCTTCTGTTTTCTTTCTTGTAATCCAAAGAAGAAACAGAAACTGACATTAACTAATAACTCAAGCTATTTTCTTATCAATTATTTAGATGAATATTAGAAAATCAATGTTGGCTGTTCTATCACTTTGGCTTTTTTTAAATAAAACAACTTGGTGGCAAGGAAATCTGTAAAGTTTTCATTCCATTATTATAATAAATTATACATTTAGTCATCTAAAGTGTAGAAAAAATTTCCTTTGGAATGTGCCGTGAAGATGGAGAAGATCAGATGTTTGGTTTGGTTTCATCTTAATTCATTAAGAACTTTGCTTAAAACCACAGCTGCAAGAAAGAAAGCATTTATTACAGGAACTGATCAGTTAACCTGTCAAGATAAACATCAATTCAATTTGTGATTGTGTTCATAATGTGTTCAAATATGAATTTGATCTTTGTGAAGTTTGACAGTTTATAAAGCTGTGATGTGAAAAGAGGAGCTCCAGAGAATAAACTAAGTGAATGTTTAACTGTTCTTTGTAAATGAAGAGACACAAGTTACATTTCCCCCTCTGCTCCTTATTCTGCAGGCTGTAAAACTTGATAACTCTCTGCTTTCTTCCTTGTTGCCTATACTTATGTAATTGCAAGTTATTTTATAAAATCAACAATGTATCCCCACTTATAAGGTGGAACTGAAAGGGAGATTGTTTAATGGTTACAACAATCCAAAAAAAAATAAAAAACTTTAGTCATTTTTTGTGTGTTTTTGTGTTTTCCACTATTGTCTGGAAAACTTTGAAAAGGATTTTAAAGGAGCATCTTCTCCCACTGCTCAAACATGATCTGCTGGGTTCGGATCTCAGCTGGTAGACCTGGATAAATGTTGAATCATCAGAAGCAAGAAAACTACCGCAGTATTACTAATTCACAACATGATATTAGAACACTGTCAACAGAAATTATGACCACCATGGGCACACCCAGTTCCCTCATTGATGCAAAGCCAGTAAACACATCATTCAGCTTGTGACATGTACTTTACAAAGGGTGATGGAGAAGATTGTCAACTTTTCCTGAGCAGTTTTAAAACAAAATCAAACAAAAAAGATCAGCAACCATGCACACACGTCATACCAGAGGGCAACATATAAAGACTATAGGAATATACCCATAGAAAATCCTCTGATTCACACTGAGAACATGCAAACTCCACACAGAAAAAGCCAAAAAACACATCTTTTCCACTGAAACAAAGTTCACAAAGTAATGAATTTAAAATATGTCAAGAGCACCACATTTAAAAAAAAAAATCTGAATCATATGTTCAAAACAGAGGGAAAGTCCAAGTAGAGCTTAGCAATGTCCACATGTTAAGGAAAGCAGCTGAAGTAGACAACAGGTCAAATCATAAGTGTTTCTGTGCCAATTGCTACTTTCTCCAGTGTAAGAAAGTTTGTGACTCAATATTGTTTTTTCTTTAACAGGAAGCTGTTGTCATGGAGACACACACAGACCTTAAGTCTGGTCAGGAAGATCTTTACGTAGTTGTCAACATACACTTACAAATCTGAAAATGATTTTAAAATGTGTTTACACTTATAGATTTAGACTGATAGACCTGCTATTTGTCATGTTTAGCTATACATATTTCTAGATATTCTTTATGACTTTAAAAGCTTAAAATAAAAAACTATACAGTTTGCATTATATATGATCATAATAAATAAATAAAAACAAAAAACAAAGTTGATCTTTAGTTTTGTATCTCTAAGCACAGACTGCAAACCACATTTTTCATCTTAGAGAAGTCATCTCCAAAATTCATGGCATTTGGATACTGTATATATTGTGACTTTATATTGAATCATTCAGTAATCCATGGACATTTTAAATTGACAAGCGGTTGAATGTTGGTTTTGGCTCTTCAGTCTCCTGGTGGCTGCAGCTGATGAGACGCTTTGAGATCGCAAAAGTGTCTAGTTTACATTGTAACGTGTTAAAACATACTTGTTCTCATCATGATGACTAATTTACAAGACGTCACAGGACAAATCATTTTCATTATTCATAAACCTGGAGTTACTACATTCATATTTATATTATATTTCCTGCTGACGTCTCACTTTGTGCATAAATGAACTAAACAATTTCCCAGAAATAAAACTTAGAAGCTGCCAATAAGACAACATTGCAAAACATTGCAAAGATCTGTGAAGTTTTTTGTTTACAGTACTACTACAAGTTGACTTAGACGGGTCAACTTGTATCCACACTGGTATTAT
>NW_006800236.1:49997-61388 GCF_000485575.1 Poecilia formosa
TGAATAAAAACCGATTAAGTATTTGAAAACAGCGATGATTACGGGTTCATGTCACCTTCATAGTGTACAGGCAGACCTCCTGCACATCCTACTATAACAATTCTGTTGACTTTTCTTTTACCAGTGTAGTCGCACCATCCTTTACTAAGTTTCCTTTGAAATTCACACACAACAATAGTAAACGTTTTAGTACTCTGTGTAAGATTTCGTTTGTATTTAGGGTTAGAGACAGGTATTCCTTCATCTTCCCAGATAGACATGACAGGACCTGGCTTACTAACAATAAATGTGTTGGTTTCCTTACAATTACCATGACTGAAGATGGGATTTTTGTGAATAGTTAAACTACATTTGTCCTTACTGATGTGATTATTTATATGTTGTGCTTTAAACTTCTCATAACGTTCTTTCTCAACTGATGTCACTTCTTTCTTAACTGTTATCTCTTTTTGCTTCGGTTTTTTGTTTTTGGAGGAAACTTCTTGTGCCAGCACCAAACAGACAAGCAGGCAAACAGGCAGGATCCTCATTCTTCTGAGCTGAAATAAAAGAAAATAGTTGATTTCAAAATCTAGAAAAACAAAACAAACGAAATTAATTTAACAAAAATTGATATCCGTATACATTAGAATGGTCCAGTTAAAGTCCAGGCTTGGAAAATAGCAGCTTATAGATGCTCTACATCCAAATGTACAACAAGAGGCACAAATAATAATAATAATAATAATAATAATAATAATAATAATAATAATAATAATAATAATAATAATAAAAGACTAAATATCACTTAGAATAAAAATTCAGGCCACATATTTTTGGATAACAATGCATTAAAAACTGTATGCATGCAACATGCGGTAATATGACTTAATTACTATCCGGGGTTTTGGCTTCTGTGGGTTTTTCCACCAGATGGAGCCATGGAGCTGTTGACACCAGAGTACAAACCTGCTGATCGTCTTCTGCAATCACTCTGGGTTTAACCTCTCCGACTCACGGCCAGTTTTTGAGAAACATGGCTGAAAATAACCTGTCCAAAATGAATTGAATGTATCTCAAGAACTACAGAGTTTATTTTAATTGTTTTGGTATCAAAACCCAAGACCCTAGAGAATATGTTACAGCTCTAAAAACAACCCTGCCTGTTACTGAGGAAAGTGAATTAATATGATACACAGCAGAAATTAAGAGGAGCGGGTTGTCAGTCTTTATTCTACAGATTTTCAGTTTTCCTCACGTCTCATCTATTCTGCTTCCAGTGATCCCGCTCGCCTTGGTCTTCAGCCTCCTGGAAAAAGTCACTAATTCACATTGCTCTATTTGTTCAATACACTTTATTTCACTTTTCTTCTTGCCTGAGAGTGTTTTGCATGTGGGCCCAAAGCCTCTCTAACACCATGACAAAAATAACAAAATATAATTTTTGCCAAGCTTTTGAGCTTTGAGATTTTCAGTCACTTACACTGGTTAGTTGATTAGTTGCTCAGTCGATTAGTTGCTCAGTTGATTAGTTGCTCAGTCGATTAGTTGCTCAGTCGATTAGTTGCTCAGTCGATTAGTTGCTCAGTCGATTCGATGCTCAGTTGATTCGTTGATGAAGTGGTTTAGTCAGAATCTGTAAATGATGAAGTTAAAGATACGGAAAAACTAAGAGCTCTGAAATCTCATGTTCAACACCAACATAGATATATATGAGGCTGATTTTAAATTCATAAAGATCAAAACAGAAGCAACTAACACTTAATATTTTTAACTGTCACTTGCTAGTGAATTATTTCTGACTCACCTGCCTGGAGATGTGGTTGGGTTTGAAAGTTGTTGTAGAAGCAGAAAGTTGATCAAATGCTCAGGGAAGATGACTTCAGTGAAGCTGAAACCTGGTTTCAGTTGAACCCTTTTTATACTTTTTAAAGATGGGAAGTTTCTGATGTGATATCAGCAAAATCTGACTACACTAAGCTACACAATATTCAAATTAACCTCTCGTGAAGTCCATGATGCCAAGTCAGTACACTGGTGATATAAGATTACTTAGCATAGTTGTTCTTCAATAAGGATATTTAGATTTTCAAGTTTTGTCCATGGAAACCTGCACTGTGTGCACAATTATTACACAAGTTGTAATTTTGAGGATTAATTTTATTGTTGAACTACAGCGCTCTCAGTCAACTTATGTGTCTTGTTCAGTGGTTGTCGGGTTTCAGCCTTCCTTACCTTGCCCATGTCTCTGGATCTTGTACTTCCGGAACTCCAGATAGGTTGCTTTTCTGGAATATGTCTTCACTGGAAGATCATGAGTTCCTGGTAGCTTCACGTTTGATTCTTCTCAAATCTTTGGCAGTTAATTTATGTCTCATTTTCTCAACACGTTTCTTGCCACTCTGTTGACTATTAGCAGCAAAACTTTTGATGGTTCTGTGATGACGTTCAACTATTTCAAGAGTGCTGCATCCTTCTGAAAGACTTTTTACAATTTTGGACATTTCAGTCACTTAAGTCTCATTTTTAGCCCATTTTGTCCCAGGAAAAGAAGCTGCCTCATAATTACACCTTGATACAGGGTGTTTATCTCCTTAGGCCTCACAATCCCTCATTAAACAAATACACCCCCAGCTCATATGTTTATATTCAATCAGCATTCAAGTTAACACAGTTTGGAGTTGGAATAAATGCATAAAAATGATTATATAGTCAAAACTAAACCTTGACTAATAATTGTGCACACAGTGTAAAATATAAGACTAAAATCCAACTTTCTATAGTTTACGTGGAATTTAAAGTTGTACCAATTTCATCATAACTTTAAAGAAAACAAGGCAGTTACAGAAAAATTGAGAAAAAAACCTTGAATGTACTATCTGATCAACCAAACCCAGAGAGGAACCAGAGTTTGCATCGTCAGAGAGAGTTGCAAAAGTCACTACTGTGAAATCATCTGATATCAGTCTTGCATGAGTCATTTTCCACAAAATACATAACAAATACAAAATTGCTTCACATCTAGAACATCAAGATGGAACAGGATGTAAATCTTGTTCCAACCCTGAAGGTTACTCAGTCCAACCTTCAGTCTTGGCCTTGGCTTGGTTTCATGCTGGGTAAAACCTGCGAGAGCAAGAGATTAAAAGTTAAAAGTATGAACACCCGTAAATCCACGTGAACAATAACTGTTCCAGCTATCAGGCAATCAAAAGATAAGGAGGAATAATACATGGAAATAAACATAAAATCAGTCTACTTGTTCCCCAACATTCTCCAACAACCTCTCTCTGTCAGGTAACTGGATGAATAAAGTTTCAAATTAGTATAAAAACTGGTTTAAATCTGCAGTTCTTCCAATTAATTGTTCTTTTCACAATTCCCTTACTGCACAACTACATTCAAAGAATATTTCCTATTTCGAAAGGTAGGGCAAGATTATTTTATTTGCATAGCACATTTTCAGAAATGAGGTAATTCAAATTGCTTTACATGATTAGAAGAAAAATAAATCAACAAACAAGCTACGAAATTACATTGCAGGGGCAAAGTATTCCCTAAAGTTGTTATCTGGCTATAATTCTGAAAAGAGCTCCTAGTGACGTAATTTTAGGAAAGTCTGGAATTTCTGAAAAACTTGTACATAGCTAAGATAAAAGTTATTCAACAATCATCTTAATAGAGCTCCTAACATGACAAAATGCTATGAGTAGTGACATACTAATCATAGTGAGGATAAAAGTGTCTTAGACCTCCTACAGTGCCAGTTCAATGCACGGGGAGAGCAAGTCAGATAAAATGGTAATGATTGTCTTTGGCACTTAATAGTAGTTATTTATAGCCATATCAAACCTATTGTTGCCCCACACTGGTGCGGTGGTTAAATTGGTTATTTCTAAGCATCTCACTTTTATAAAATGTAGGCAGCATTATCCTTCCATTCACCACAAGTTAAACCACACCAAAATGAATGAATCATTCTGTACTTCCTCAAAGAAAGACTGACCACTTCTGTGAAACTTTTTTTTTACATGTAGAATCACCTTTTCATACAAATGAAGGATCTGTTGTATGCTTTAGCCAAAACCAAGACTTAGTATTTTTATGTCTGCTTCTAAAACCAAAGGACACTGTTTAAACACTATCAATGTCTTTGCACTAGCAATGAGATTCTCAAGCTCTTAATACAAGATCTCAGGTATTTTATTTTTCCACCTAACAAATCTAAATCTCTCAGAGATCAACACTGTAGAAAAGTATCTAGCCCCTCGGTGCCAGCTACAGAGGGGCTAGATACCCCTACGTAGCTAGGAATGTATTTTTTACCTTTACAGTTGAGCTGCTGTGGAAGTTAACAAGTCAGCTATTATTTGGGTTTATTTACCAAATATAAATGATATGCAGTGCCTTGCATATCATATTCGGCCCCCAAGAACATTGAAAACTTGTTGGAGTCTGCAAAAGACCTGAGACTGGGAAGGAGATCTGTCTTCCAACAAGACGATGATCTCAAACAAAAAGCAAAATCTACAGTGGAATGGTTCACAAATAACCATATCCAGGCATTGCAATGGCAAAGGCAAAGTCCAGACCTGAATCCAATTGAGAATCTGTGGAAAGAATTGAAAACTGCCATCCAACCTCACTGCGCTTGAGCTGTTTTGCAAGGACGAATGGGCAAGAAGTTCAGCCTCTCCATGTGCAAAATTGATAGAGACATACTCCAAGTGACTTGCAGCTGTAATCGCAGCAAAAGATGGCCCTACAAAGTATTAGCGCTACTAGAGAGTTGTGGTCTACTTTGGCTGCTTCAACAGTTTTTACCTTGTGGGGTTTTGGTAACGTTACACCAAACTTGTAGCTTATTTTGTTTGTTTAATCTGGACATAAAGTCCCCTGTGACTAAGTTTTGTCTCACACCTCTGATGGTTTGTGGCTTTTGTTTATTTAGTACATATTGGCTGTAAGTTTTTACTCTTTTGATTATTGTTACTCTTTTTTTTCTTTTCCTTTCTTTTGTTGGAAACAAACAATAACTTGTCAAACCTTAACATCTAGGCTTATTTAATCTTACTTCCCTTTCCCCTGGCTGAGCTGGGTCGTAACACTCCACTTAATATTTCTCATAAATACTGATTTATTGCAGTAGTTCTCAATACAAGTCATGTGTTATTTAAATTATAACTTAAGTTGTTTTAAACTATTTTGGGGGGGAGTTGGTGGGGTCATTTGGGAAGTACCATAACTTAAACTTAAAGGTCAGCACCAGAGTTTTCTAGAAAAATATTCAGATTTTATTTTGTGGTTTTAAGGGCTCCACATTGAAGATGTTAAGAAATAAAGGCATGTTTTTTTTTGTTTTGTTTTTTACTGTCAGCTGCAGTAGCCCCTCGGCTCCCATGCAGAGCTGTATGGGGTTTCATTTGTGTCAAAAATAAGTAGAAGTCATACGTGTAGATGTCATTGGTCTATGTTGTTGGTCTATGTTGCATGTAGATGATGCATATGTAGATGTTGCATGTGTTTATGTTGCATATGAGTGGTTCATGTCGTCGGTCCATGTAGCTATTGCCTGTTCTCTTCGCCATTAAAAAGTCTTGATGATCATGTATGATCAAGTTGTTTATTAGATATTACAAAAATGTTGGTCTTTCAATATCAGTGATTTCAATAAAATTGTTTTCAAAATGCTTAGATTTCTACCTCGCATTTTCTTTAGGCATTAGTCAGGGCAGTTAAGGAGGTCGAGGGGTCCTGGCCCACTGAAGGGGGCGCTATTTCCCATAGATCCGCGGCCTTCCGATTTAATTTTTTTTTAAATCTGCGATATATCTTAATTTCATTTTACTAATGATTTTCACCCTCAGAATGTTTTTGAACTTCTCTCTTATTTTCTTCAGTGCAGCTCACAGTTTTAAGCAAATTCTGTAGTTTTCGGTGTACTTCTAAATCTGCTCCTTAGTCACATCTTTTTGGGCGTTCTACTGCCTCTAGTGGCGTGGGGTGGTAACACAACTAATATAATTACAAAATGCCACAAAGTCTTTATTATTTATTATTAGAGAATGTATCATTCTAATGGAAAAAATATGTTGTGTCAAAATTTCATGACATCAACAAATTCCATAAGAGTTGGGACCAGGCCATTTTTACCACTGTGTGGCATCTCCCCTTCTTCTTACAACACTCAACAGACGTCTGGGGACAGAGAAGACCAGTTTCTCAAGTTTAGAAATGGGAATGCTCTCCCATTCATGTCTAATACAGGCCTCTAACTGTTCAATCATATTGGACCTTCTTGTCGCACCTTCCCATTTATGATGTGCCAAATGTTCTCTATAGGTGAAAAATCTGGCCTGCAGGTTGGTCATTTCAGTACCCGGATCCTTCTCCTTCGTAGCTATGATGTTGTGATTGCTGCAGAATGTGGTCTGGCATTATCTTGTTGAAAAATGCAGGGTNAGGAGGAAGACGTGGTGGCCGTGTGCAGGGACAAGGGAGAATATATGAGTGAGAATCATTTGACCAGGAGTGAACGAGATTTCAGAATTATTGTTTGTAAACACATGAAAAAAGCCAAAAAAGGTCCATGTCAGTACACAGGACAGCAGCGCACCGCAAGAATTGTGATGAAATGCAAAACCTTACCTGTGCACTATGAGGAAGACGTTGCGACATTTGAAGGATAATCGTTCTCCGGTGATGATGTTTTACAGTTGTTAAAAAAAAAAAGTAAAAAACATTTACCATTTTTATACCACTGGAGAAGACTCTCATTATTCCCCTTCAAAAAAAATCAACACCAGCAGTTGTCTGGTAATTACAAATTATTTTGTACTTTTTGTTTCATTAATTTTTTTAAAATTCTGCTTTTATTTCCATATCTAATTGTAGACCTCAGTAAATGTTTTATTTTGGCAGTCTGGTTCCTTTAGTGAACTACTTTACTTCCTGCTTTGCTCTTCACTCCTGTTTCATCAACTCAATCACTCAGTTATATTCTATTTACTGATCATTTTATTTCTTCTGCTTCCTGTTTCCACTCAGCAAAGCGGTCTCACCTGTTGCTTATCCCAGTTGTCATTCTTCCCTCTAGATTTTATTCAGATTATGATCTGCTGGTTCCTTTTCACACTGATGAACTGTTTGGATAATACATTTGGCAATGAGTTTCTTAATAAAGGTTTAATTACATTTAATCTGTTTCCTGACTCCCTTTCTATCAGACTGCAGCTACATTGTTGAAACATGGCGCTTATTACTAATTCAGTGAAAATATGACACTTGTCTGTTTCTGCACAAAAAGAATAAAGCTGCAAGTTGCACAAATGCTTAAAAGGTAATAATTTGTGTTACACTCGTATTAATCAGAGTGACGATTCCGTTGTTTGTCAAACCAAACATCCAGCAATCAAAAATCAATGAACCGCTGCTGCACTGTGGTGGTTTTTAATATTTTACAGCTTTATGGTTTCTGGTTAAAAAAAAAAAAAAAAAGCCAGAGCTTTATAAGGCGTCCCATCAGCCACATAAAGCTTTTCCATTATCTGTGGTGACAAATGGCTGCAGTCAGGCTCAGATCAAACCGCAAAGATTAGAAAATGACACTAGAATAGTGAGTCTCACTTACTGCATGCTGTACAGAGAGGAAGAGGAGAAGCCCAGCCAACCATGATGCTGCAAAAACAGCTACTCTTTAAAAGTGGATGCAAAATTTTGAAGTTGAGAGTAATTTCAACTCACAACAGCACATGCAAAATAAACTATAAACCTTCAATGAATCATTTAAGTATTTAGATCTGATTTCAAAATATAAGCACAATAAAACAAGTTCAGTTTTAAATTCTTTATAGACCAATATGTGTTGAAAAGCTACAACTGCGCAGTATGATTATGCTGTAATGCAATGAAACAGAAATGAGCACAATGCTAAAAAAAAGTGATGCGAAATGAATGAAACTAGAGAAAGAAGAAAAAAGCTTGACGCTTGATTATTAAGATCTGCTTTCTGACTGTTGAGCTGGAGATGTGAGAAGCTGCAGAGAGAAATTATCCTCTGGAATGGTTGTAGAAATGCACAGGTAATTCATCTTTACATTCTACTGTAAGAATTTGGAAGTAGCCTATTTTGCCCCAGTAGGTTCCTTGAGTTAGCGTACACACAACAACGTTGAACTTGTTTGTACTTTGTGTTTTTCCATCAGGTTTATCCTTACAAATGGCTTTGACATCTTTTTCACCAGTTATGAATGTGTTAGTCTCCTTTTTCATGTTGTTCTTATCTGTTATCCTTCTCTGTTGCATCACTGTTTCACAGTCGCTTATATTCATATCATCAATAACATGCCGTGTCGTACTCCCCAAGACCTTCTGCCACGTGACCTCACGGACACCGTGAATATCCACAAACTGACAGCTGAGTTGAACATCTTCTCCTACTTCTGCTATCCTGGTGTGCTGGGTTTCGACCATAGCTGTTGTACCTGCAGGAAAGCAAAGAAGATTTCAGTGGCTGTCACTGAAATCCATTCATCATATGATTGGCCCCCCACTTGTCGGCGAAACAGACCGATTGTAATGAAGGTCTTCATTATGTGGCTGTACAACACTTAAAATGTGTGTTAAATGATAAAAGAAATGGATACAAACAGATTGAAGTATTTTATTGATTGTGTTTTTAGGCAGTGGCATCTCAGCTGGAACTGATGGTGTCCTGTTAAAATACAACAAACAAAGGGATAATATAAGTATTGTGATTGTTTGAAATGCACTGAAATGTTTGAAGGCTTTGTGTGGGTGTGGCTTACCTCTGTCTCTTTCTCTGCAGGGTGTTCAGGCTAAAAGATTACCCAGGGGCCTGAGCACCTTTTAAAGGTTAAGGGAGAGACCAAAGCAGATGGAAGAGGGGGAGCAATAGAACTGTGCACTTTATAAATGTAATGTTGGATTTATATTTATATTGATAGAGATGTGTTTTTAGAAATTCTTAAAATGAATAGCATTTGGTAATGTATATTATTCTGAAGATTTGGTTATTTTGTCAAAGTTTATTCGTGTGTATGTATTTTGTTTTACCCTGTTTCTTGGTGGGTTTGTTAATTGGAACAGCCAGGGACTATAAAAGGCTGCATGTTGGCCACATTGGTTGTTGCTGCTGAGACCCTCGGCTGCTGTAAGCAGGGTTGTTTGTCTGTTAAATGTTGGTTAATAAACAACCAGTGGGATTGCACCGTTTCTCTGCCTCAAGTCTTCAAGTCATTTTCCAGCATTTTCAGGACAGTATTGGATTCCGCTGACATCACTGATGTTTATAAAAGATAGACTTGGAGAAAACCCAGCTACTTAAACCACCGGGAGTTATCCCGGTAGGAAGCAGCAATTCATCATCACACTGTACGGTTGAAAAGCAGTGGCAATGCATAAGCTCACCTTATGCACCTCTTATGTAATAGTCCTTTAAGCATTAAGAAAACAAACCGCGAGCTCTCCATCATGTGTCATCATAGCTGGCTTAAAAAGTTTATTTTCACCTCGGCAAACAATTTGGCGCGTTACCGCTACGATCCGTTCAGGAGAGTGAACGTGGAACGAGCAAGTGCGTAACTATAGACACATTTCATGTTATTGTTTACATCCGGAAATTTCAGGCACGCGCACAACGGTAGAGGGTAAAAAGACTTCTCTTACTTGACATTCATAACCGCGCTGCCGCAGTAGAACAGCAATAATACAAAACATAGAGATGTATTAATTTAGAGCAGTGTGACACAGCAAAGGGTAAATAACGCATAAAGTAACTGAATAATAACTAAAAACAACTCATATTTTTTTTCTTGCTCTCTGTGTTGGCTACGCATATTCGTTGCCATAGCAATTGACTGATAACCACACCACTATTCCATCAGGATTCAACACCAAAAAATATTTTAACATTTTACACACAAAGAATAAAACATTCAGTCTGAACAGTATCATGTTTTCAGGCTTGATGGTGATTATTAATTAGTGATCATGTGAACACAACAGTGGTAGATTCCATAATTTAAACTCCTGCCCTGTTTACAAATCAGTCTACAAATCTTTTGAATTCCTTAGTATGAGTCAGAGATGGCTCCAGATTGAGCAACAGTGGCATCTGCTGTTTGTACAGAGATGTGAAAAAACCTCAATTCATATTAATCATCAGCAAAATAATTGAAAATATTTCACTGCATGAAAACAGAATATGCTTTGAATATGTGAGTTATACATTTGACATGAACCTTATGACATTATAGCATCCAGCAGCTCCATCTGCTGTTCGTACAAGGAAGGAAATGGTTTGAAGACTTGTGGTTTCTCATTCTGTTATAAATGAGTAAAGTTATTTAATTAAAAACAGCAATTCGCCTGAACCTTCTACATTTTAGAAGCTATTGGAGGTTGGTTAAAAAAAAAAGAAAGAAAAAAAAGTCAGCCTCCATTAACTGATCTGGCTAGATTTTTAAGGTGCGTAGGTCTTCCATTAACACATCTAACTTCAATGTAACTTCCTAGATAATCTTCACCATTGTAGAGGCAGTTGGGAAACCTGCTGGTTTTTTTATGTACACAGTCAACAATTGTAAATTCTGAGGTTATCATTTCTTTCGTCTGACCTGAGCTACAGATGCTGTTTAACTTGCCTTCAGGGTCTAAGATGAACGTATTTTTGCCTTTGCAATTTGCATAATTAATCCTTTTCATTTTCCTGTTGCAATCCTCTGAACGCATGTTCCGAACGACATGTTTATCAAAGAAGTCCAGAGCTTCTGAGAGCTCTGCTGCAGCGAGCAGCACCAGCAGAAAGGCGGCCACCTGGATCTTCATGGTTACCTCTGGAAAGGAAAAAGAAAAGGTTTTCTTATAGAGGCTTTGGAGCAGAACGTAGGATCATTTCATCAAACTAGAGATGTTATCTTATAAGTTTGAAATATACTGAAATATACCATCTAAGTTCCAAAATGCATTAACGGATTGATGTCTCCAAAGTAATGAACACTTTTGCCTTGCAATAGTGTTCATTACATTACGTAGTTTGTGGTGCTTTTTCATTATCACCACAAATTTCAATATATTTTGAGTTTTTTATTTATTTATTTATTTACTCACCAAAAATCCTGAAAAGTGTGAGGCAGGAAACTCTTTTACCACAATTACAGATGCAGGTTTTTTGGGTTTCTCCCGCCTCTGTATATGGCAAGATTGAAATTTCTGGCAGTTGGTTTAAGTAAAGTAGCTAAATAAAATCCATTGAACTTTGTGAATGTAATATTAAAACATTAGATAAAGTTCAAAGGGTGCTAATATTGTTGCAAGGCACCTTAAAAAAGTTAGAACCCATTAAAAGTCGACAGGCTTTGTGCTTCACTGCAGGGTTAATATCTGACTGAT
>NW_006800236.1:62016-70228 GCF_000485575.1 Poecilia formosa
AGTACTGTGAGAAAGTTTGATAGTACTGTGAGAAAGTTTGATAGTACTGTGAGAAAGTTTGATAGTTCGTGTGAGAAAGTTTGATATTGATATTGTTTAAATACAAGGGTTTCTTTCATGATTTCTTTGTGGGGGACAATTTTAGACTTTTCCAAGATTGGGGGAGTCCGGATTTTAAGTTGCTGGAAAGGAAAACAACTGCTGACCTCCATCTTCAAGAGGAGCAGTTTTACCGAGAAGATGTATTTAAGCTTATATAAATGCAATATAATATACAATCTTCACTTTCTCTGCACATCTGCGTCTGCTCTTGCACATGTAGCTGCTGATGCATCAGTGGTTTTGTGATTCTCACAGTTCAAACCTCCCACAAATTCATAAGAAGACTGGCTATATGTCAGAAGCAACCAAGAAGAAAAAGTAACTGCTTGGATTGGAAATATTATTTTTGGCAGTTTCTGATTAATGTTAACATCAATAAAAACACAGTGATCGTGAGTTATGTAATATTTTGAGATGTGAATAAAGTCACATTCGCTCCTCTTCAGTTTCCTTTATGAATCAAAGTGTGAAAATGTTCATGTGTTCTTGTTTGTGGTCAGCCATGTTTTTTCTTCTTTACTTTCTCAGATTGTTGCTCAGCCGAATTATTTTTAGCTGTGTGGCTGAATGCAAATGTTACGTGATGTGTTCATGTGACCTGTGGTGTTGGAGAAATTAATTTCCGCTTTATGAATATTAATCTTGGTGTATCGTTCAATCACTTGTGTCTTTATATGGTATAAAATGAAAAAGTTACTGAGAGAATGTCATGGCCCGAGTTCTGTTTTGTTTTCCTTTTTCCTTTTTGGTTTGCCTGCTGCTTCCTTCCCTGTCCACCAGATGTCACCGGATGACTGAGCCCCTGGAGAGATGCGGTGCCAACCCCGTAGGCACACCTGTGTCTAATCTGGAGCTGGCTGCTGTGGTGTATTTATGGAGCGTCTGGCCAACACTCCAGTGCCTGAGTGTTGCCTTCCATGGGTAACGTTTCTCCCCGACGGCCTAGTGACTACCTCTGAGAATTTCCTCGTCGTGCTTCTGCCTCTGAGTTATTCCTCGTTGTGTTCTCCTCGTCAGGTGTTTNTGTGATCTGAGATAAAGAATTAAACAAAAAGTTGTTTGAAGAGGTGTCATACTGGTGTACAAGAATAAAAAGCTGAAGTACTTTCAGCTAAATGAAAAACAACAAAATATGAGAGAATTAAAGACGCCGTAGTTCATGAGGAATCAGCTTTATCACCTCTCACTTCTAATATGGAAGCTGGGATATCCAGTTGTAGCTGAGGTGTTGACCTCTGACCTTTGGCCATAGTGAAACAAATAAGTTAGGTTTTAATAAAATATTTTTTAAAAATAAATTAGTAAAATAGTAAATGAATCCTGAAGATATTAGGAAAAATACTGCCTTCTGAAACCTTCTTTTGGGGTCTGATTGAATTGTTTTCCTTCCCTCATGACGACTTTGATTGTGGGATTTTGTTCATTGTGACACAATAAAATTACACACAGTCAGTTTCCTGATGCAAATGCAGCATAAAACGTCACAAAACATTTGTGTTTGACCTTGCAGGTAAAGAAAAAGATATTAACTTGAGCAGCTTTCTGAGAATGTAGACTGACTACAAACAAGAGCACTGATTGCTCTGATGTTTTGTTTGTCTTTACTTTTCTTATTGATATGTAGTTCTGTTTTTCTTCTAGCGTCTATAGATTTAGATTGGAAAATAAATGTGTGGTTTTCTATCTTTTTAACTTGCTTCAATAAAACTACTTGATTACACAGATTTCACCTGAATGCAGCATTAACTGACATCTACAATAATCGACACAAGAGGGCGCTGTTATTGTGCTGATAGTGATGAAGAGGAGGTTAGAGTTTCCCCACTGTCAGGCTGATAATGGCTGAGCTTTGAAACTGTGAACAAGGCTGGAGACGTGTCATAAAACATAGAAGTGCTGGTCAGATGTTGAACCTTCAAATAAATGATTTTTCTAAAGCTAAAAGCAGAAATGAACTTTTGTCAAACATGTTTGGCTGCAGAATCTCTGCTTAATCATGTGAAAGTTTCCAGGTTTACAAAAATATGCATTATGAGCAACACCAAACTGAACTGATATGAATATGAAGCAACCATTGACGCTCTGTGTCCTGCTGCTAATATATTGTGGTTATGAAACAGGGCAACACATTTCCTTGAGCAACCAAACATTTGGTTCCTTTAGCAGCAATCATTATTTTATTTTATTATCTGATACTAGTTCTGATGACTTACTTGTTTTGAACTGGAAAGTGTTGTGAAGCTGGTTAAACACTAAACTTTTTTTTATGTTAATAGCCTCTTCTTCCTGGAATCAAAGGCTCAAATCCCTCCCTCTGCCCCACCTCTAGTGAAAGAAGAAGCTAATTGGCTGCAGCTTCTCTGCACTGACACGTCATTGGTAGATCAGAGCTCAAAGCTGTTTCTGTTTGCAGAAAATGAAACTAACACAGTCACTGACTGAGAAGAGAAATGGAGCAGCAGGCCGTTCAGCTGGACAGAGAAACTTTCTCCTGTTCCATCTGTCTGGATCTACTGAAGGATCCGGTGACTATTCCCTGTGGACACAGCTACTGTATGGACTGTATTAAAAACTTCTGGGATGGAGGTGATGAGAAGAAAAGCTACCACTGTCCTCAGTGCAGACAGACCTTCACACAAAGGCCTGTTCTGCAGAAGAACACCATGCTAGCAGCTTTAGCGGAGCAGCTGAAGAAGACTGGACTCCAAGCTGCTCCTGCTGACCACTGCTATGCTGAACCTGAAGATGTGGCCTGTGATGTCTGCANAGAGAAGCCCTCCTTTATAAGCTGATTGGACTGAAGTCAGGCCACACCGACATCTGGAAAACCAGACGACTTTCTCCTTCTCTTGTCTTTTTGTCTTCTGAGAGGTAAAGTAACACTCATTTCTTCACCTTGTTTAGGAAAACTACTTTCTGCTTTCTTCTCTTGTGATAAAATATAAATGTTGGACATCATATTTTTGTAGATGTAGTCTTAAAATCATACATAAGATATATAGCATTTGTCTCAAATTTTTCACTTGAAATTAACTTGAAAATCTTTCCCATCATCAGAGCAGCATGAAGACCCTGCCTGGTCGCCTGTTTCTCTGTTTGCTGTTGCTGGAGTTCAGCCTCTCCAAGCCATTGAACGAAACCAACATTTTTGAACCGGGAAAAGTAACATTTGAGCGCTACAAAAAGTTTAAGGTACAGCACATCGATAAGGAAATGACTGTGCAGAAATGCACGGCAGTGATAAAACAGAGAAATATCTACGGCAACGGCTGCAAGGCGACGAACACGTTCATCCTTGCTGATCCAAACGAGGTCAAATCCATCTGTGAGGGTGAAGGAGAATATCTGCATGAAAGTCATCTGACGAAAAGTAAAAGACAGTTCAGTGTCGTCGTTTGCACGTTGACTAAATGTGCCCGGAAACCCCGATGTGAATATGAGGGGAAGCTGCACAGAAACAGATTTGTGTTGGTTCAGTGCTCAGGTGTTCCTGTTCAATATGCAGAGAACATTTTAGACGTTGCAGAATAATTCTTCTCTGAACATTGCGGAGCTTTGTGGCCTGAAGCGTTTTAAAAAGTGATGCTCCACATACGTCTATCTGCTCTTGAAATGCCTGTTTCAATTGCTTGCGCATTGTACAAAAAAAAAGCTTGTATTGCTTTTACAAAAAAATAATAAACTTGGTATAACACATTTACTGCCTCACAGATTGTTTTTACTGTTATTGTATCACATGGGTTTCAAAAGTGTGGAGCGGGGGCCTTTTGTGTCCTTTTACATAATTTGCTCGGCCCCTGACCACGAGTCAAAGATCATAAAAGATTGAACAAAAAAACAGAAAACAAGAAATTGCCTGTTTTTCTTTTCATAAGGCATCATTATGAAGTCTGTTTTGATGTTATACAGATTTACAAAAAATGCTTAATGTTGAACAGGTTAGATGTAAAATATAAATTTTTTAAAAAATCACAGTAAACAAATTAAGCATTTTTAATTTAATGCATTTGAGGTCTTCCAGTAGTTTAAATGTGTGTTTTATTCAATCTCTAATCTGTAGGAAATGAACTTTGGAGCAAGTGAGAACAACTCCGGGTTTTTGATGTGTCAGAGAAATGAGCCACCACGCTCTACTAACAATCATCTTCATTAAAAGATGTAAAACATTTAACAGCATATCAGTAAAAAAAAAAATTAATGTTAAGCTGCTTAGATGGCGACTAAGACGACATGTCTGGTCTTTGAATGATTCCATCAGGTCTTCCATCAGCGTTGCTGCTGACGTGTCTGTGGTTTTGTGCTCCTCAGTCTAAACTTTCCACCAACTCAGAAGAAAACTGCTTATAAAAATAAATATACAAGAACTAACTCTGTTTGAATTGGGAATAAAATAAGGCTTTATTTGTGGCATTTTGCTGATTAAATTAATAACATGAAAATAAATGTTAAATCATATTCTAAGACGTGAGTAAAGTCACATAGGTGTTACCAGGACTTGTCTCGAAAATTACATTTGCTGTGAAACACTCACGTCTCTTCAGTTTCCTTTGAATGCCAAAGTGTGAAGACACTCAGCTCCTGTTGTTTCAGGTCCGCCATGTTTGTTTCCCCTCTACCTTCACTCATAGTTGCTCAACTGGATTTTGTCAATTACCTTTAGCTGCATGGTTGAATGCAAATATTAGGTATTGTTATTATGTTATGCATACACTCAGTGACCAACGGTGTTGAGATATTCATTTTGCGTTATGAGTATCAATCTTGGTGCATCCAACGTTCAGTCGTTTGTTTCCTTACATGATGTCCAATGGATTTTTCTTTTGACAGAAATATTATTTATTATCTCAGTATTATCTCATGGACCTGTTATGGTTGACATAGATACCAGAAAGGCTGCAGATGTGACGGTGATAAAGAATCAACTAATGCTTTTTTAAATATAGATATAATAAAAATGTATTTTCAACAGGTTTCCAGTTTTTAATTGAATTGTTCAGCTGAGTTTGCATGACAGAATGAGACTAAAAACAATATTCGTACAGATCTGTATGGAAAATGTGGTGGAAAATGTGTGAAACTTTTTTTGTGTTTCTCTTCATTCTAAAACATGAACAAAAGAAATAAAATAGTATAATAAATATGACAAATTTTCTATCGTAGATACTTATCAAAAATTATTAGTTGCTAGGAGGGTGAACTTAACTTTCCTCTAAATATTCTGAACTTTGAACATGAATGACTGCAGTTCAGTTTTTAATGTGTGTGAAATGAACTTCGGACCGGTTCTTGTCAGCGCTGGGTTTGTGGTTCTGGCCAAACAAAATGTCACTTGATGTGTCGGAGAAGATGAGTCACCACAAATTTCTAAAATCCAGCCGTCTTTGTTAAAAGATATAAAACATTTAACAGCACATCACTAACAATTTTTCATGCTAAGGTTCTTAGACGCAGTCAGAGATCACATGTTTCATCTTGCATGTGTTTCTGCTGATGCATCAGAGGTTTTGTGGTCCTTCTACTCAGCTGGACAAAGAAAATAAGGAATTTAAAGGTTGAGAATTCACAGGATAGTCTTTATGGGTTGTTGTCTAGTTATGCAATAGAAATTCTGCTTGAAATAATTAAAAGAGACAGAAACCTGCTGGGATCTGATAGATAAAAGATGATGGATGCAGTTTTTTCCCCCCCAGCATATTAGCAGCTTCGACTTTCATGTAATATTTAGTAGGAAGCGACCTGAGGCTCAGTGTTTGTGGTTCACCACGTCTGTTTTCCACAAGTCTATTTTCTGCAAGAAGTAGTTACCGACATGGTTTCTTACAAATCTCGCTTTCCTTTTAAAACGTGATTTAAAAAGATAAAAACTTTATTTTTATTTTATTTTAATTGATTACATTTGAAGGTGTTCGGATTTTATTTGTACTTTTAGTTGCCTTAACCTCGTTGGTGAATTTACCCGTCTTCATTCTGACACAGACATCGAGCCTCTGGCACAAGTGACTCAATATTGTCTTTTCACAATGAATATTGATTATTGTCATACAACCAATCAATTGTTTTTAATTTAATTATTCGCTATGAGGGGTTTGAGAAACCTCACAGGTACATCCTTATTTGGTAGCACACGAAAACCACAACACATGTATTGGTTAGTTAGAAACCTCCCCCAGATTCTTGGACATATTTAATGAGCAGAAAGAGGATAAATGAAAGAGTCTGGCTGCTGAAGTCACAGTTCACTTTGATGTCTGAAAACAGAAGATTTTCTTCTTCCGTTGTTTCCTTTTTCGTCTGACTGGACCTTTCTTTAATTCAGGTAAAATATTCAAAACTAAGTTTCTTGATTCCTGTTTGCAAAGTAGCTCAAGCCCAGTCAGGTCAGCTGAGGCTGTGAACCATCTTTTTTTCTGAATTTACAATTAAACTGTTAACAGAAAGATTTTGTGCAGAGATTGCAAATTTGTCAAGTTTAAAAGTGGAATTGGAGTCATAATACGTTTTTATTCCTAACCAAATTTCAACTTTACAATAACTGTTAACATGTTGAGGTCATGAATAAATGTTCCTGTTATTCTAGGGGCCAACAATGAGGGTTCTGCTCGTTTTCCTGCTGGCGTGTTTCCTGCAGCTGCAGGTCGCTTCGTTCGGCACGTCAGAGAAAACGAACGGCTCCGAACCGGAACTGAAACTAGTTCTGGAAGAGAATTACGAGCTGTTCAAAAGGCAGCACATAGCCAAGGGGATGGTTGCGACTGCCTGCACGTCGGAGATGAAACGGAGGGACATCAACAACAAGAGCTGCAAGGAGAAACACACGTTCATCGCTGAGGAGGAGGAAGACGTGGTGGCCGTGTGCAGGGACAAGGGAGAATATATGAGTGAGAATCATTTGACCAGGAGTGAACGAGATTTCAGAATTGTTGTTTGTAAACACATGAAAAAAGCCAAAAAAGGTCCATGTCAGTACACAGGACAGCAGCGCACCGCAAGAATTGTGATGACATGCAAAACCTTACCTGTGCACTATGAGAAAGACGTTGTGACATTTGAAGGATAATCGTTCTCCGGTGATGATGTTTTACAGTTGTTAAAAAAAAAAAGTAAAAAACATTTACCATTTTTATACCACTGGAGAAGACTCTCATTATTCCCCTTCAAAAAAAATCAACACCAGCAGTTGTCTGGTAATTACAAATTATTTTGTACTTTTTGTTTCATTAATTTTTTTAAAATTCTGCTTTTATTTCCATATCTAATTGTAGACCTCAGTAAATGTTTTATTTTGGCAGTCTGGTTCCGTTAGTGAACGACTTTACTTCCTGCTTTGCTCTTCACTCCTGTTTCATCAACTCAATCACTCAGTTATATTCTATTTACTGATCATTTTATTTCTTCTGCTTCCTGTTTCCACTCAGCTAAGCGGTCTCACCTGTTGCTTATCCCAGTTGTCATTCTTCCCTCTAGATTTTATTCAGATTATGATCTGCTGGTTCCTTTTCACACTGATGAACTGTTTGGATAATACATTTGGCAATGAGTTTCTTAATAAAGGTTTAATTACATTAAATCTGTTTCCTGACTCCCTTTCTATCAGACTGCAGCTACATTGTTGAAACATGGAGCTTATTACTAATTCAGTGGAAATATGACACTTGTCTGTTTCTGCACAAAAAGAATAAAGCTGCAAGTTGCACAAATGCTTAAAAGGTAATAATTTGTGTTACACTCGTATTAATCAGAGTGACGATTCCGTTGTTTGTCAAACCAAACATCCAGCAATCAAAAATCAATGAACCGCTGCTGCACTGTGGTGGTTTTTAATATTTTACAGCTTTATGGTTTCTGGTTAAAAAAAAAAAAAAAAAGCCAGAGCTTTATAAGGCGTCCCATCAGCCACATAAAGCTTTTCCATTATCTGTGGTGACAAATGGCTGCAGTCAGGCTCAGATCAAACCGCAAAGATTAGAAAATGACACTAGAATAGTGAGTCTCACTTACTGCATGCTGTACAGAGAGGAAGAGGAGAAGCCCAGCCAACCATGATGCTGCAAAAACAGCTACTCTTTAAAAGTGGATGCAAAATTTTGAAGTTGAGAGTAATTTCAACTCA